>NW_007578705.1:278088-278543 GCF_000690725.1 Stegastes partitus
AAAGGGTGCGAAGACCCTATTGGAACTGCTCGGATTATTATTATTATTCGTGCCAAAGACACGCGTTTTTGAGGCCCTAAACATACTCGAAAACTCACCAAAATTGCCATGCACATCAGACCCGGTGAAAAATTTTATAATTTGGAAGAACAATACACACCTCAATAGAAAAATTGCTCCACAGCACCACCTTCTAAATTGTCAATAGCACATTTGGCCTAGAGCTACACAATTTTGTAGGCATATAGAGCAGGTCAGGATGAATAAAAAAGTCAGGCTGGGCCAAGTTGTAAAATGCAACACGGCTCAACGGCGCCCCCTACAATATTTCAACAGATTCCCATTGGGGCTATGTTTGATTTACAACTACTACATTTGCTACACATATGTAACAACTTGTGACGCACAAAAAAATCCATTAGCATGTTTCTGTAAACTCGACAGGAAATCCGCCA
>NW_007578706.1:0-44802 GCF_000690725.1 Stegastes partitus
ATTGTACTGACAGGTATTTCTACTATTTTGTCCACTCCATCTGTATCAGGCACATTTTTAGGAACACATCTCGGTGTAACAATGTACATTATGAAATTACTCATCAGTTCTCTACAACAAGTGACCGTTACGACCTTAATTAATGTTCCCACAGCTTTGTTGTAATGTTTTTACTCGCATTTTGTAAAGCACGTTGCAAAATAAATAGCTTCAATTGAATGACACGTTTTTATTATTTAACTGGTGGTTGTTGCTGGGCTACAGTATTACACTGCATGAGTTTTGGCCAGATTCTTCAAATAAACTGTCAACTGAGGTAATGCACAGTTTTGTCAGACATTTATATACACTTGGGCTGAAGTCATTAAAACTCATTTTTCACCTACTCCACAGATATCATGTCAGCAAACTTCTTTTGGCGAGTTGGTTAGGACATCTGTCTGTTGCTGACAGAAACATTACTTCACTTTTCACTCACTGTATCACAGCTCTGGTGGATCAGAAGGTTGTGTACAGTACGTTTATGTAGGCCTGTCACAGTGATTACAGAATTGCCTGCTTCCACTTTGAACATTTTGCATGATGGTTTCCATTCACCTGTATAAACACAGCTGGATGAAACTAACACAAATGTCAAGTTTCAGTAACAATTTCTACGTCATTTCCCACTGTTTAATTCAGTTCACCAACTGTGTATGTCAAGGTGCCTAACTGTTAAAATTGAACTGAATGCGTTCGATGAGTATCTCCTGACATTACCGTTATAGATTTAGTTATTGAGTCAAACGCCACTGCGCCGCTGTCGACACATTTTGGTTTGAAGCCAAATGAAAAAGGAGAACTCAATAACTTAGAGGAGGCAATTTGTCAGATTTGCAGCTAAAAGGTGGCGGTCAAAGGTGCTGATACTGCTAATCTAAAACTAATAGAGCCATAAAATGAACAGAAAAAGACATAATTAATCGCAATTATTTGCATTGCAATTAATCGTCAACGAAAATGTCACGATCTTCACAGCCATAGTTGACTGGAAGGTTTTGATCAGCTAATTGGCATCATTATTTACTTCATGTGTCTGTTTTAAAGTCCCTTCAAACCTTGTGTGTCTTTGCATCACAGAACACTCCACATAAATCAATCAAGACCTCAGAAAAAAACACCAATCTGTGGACATCACCAAGTCTGGTTCAGCCTTGGCAGCAATTTGCAAATGGAGAATGTTTATGTTTAATAATAGTACACAGGCATAAATGCCATGAGACCATGCAGCTGTCAAACCGCTCAGCAAGGAGACACATTCTGTCTCTTAGAAGCAAATATAGTTTGGTGTGAAAAGTGCAAATCAATCCAAGAACAGCAGCAAAGGACTTCATGAAGACGCTAGAGGAAATGGTATGAAAGTGTCGATATCCACAGTAAAACAAGTCTTGCTGTATATCAGCATAACCTAAAAGGTCACTCACCAAGGAAGAGGCCAAAACTATCAGAAAAAAAGGCAGACGAGTTTGCAACTGCACATGGGGACAAAGATCTTAGTTTTTGGGAACTGCCCTCTCATCTCATCAAAGAGGGACTAGTTCACAGCAGCAGATAGATGGCTGCTGCTCCACATTATATAGACAGATTAAAGCAACATCTCAACACATCAGCCAGGCGACTTGGTTAAAATAGGTCTCCCAAATGGACAGCGCACTTTCACAGTTTAAAAAAAAAAAAGGCTTCTCAACAACAAAGTCAAGGGATTAGGATGGCTGTCACAAAGCCCTGCCCATAAACCAACACAAATTTGTGAGCAGACCTGAAAAACAAAGAAACCTGACTCAGTTCCACCAAGTCTGTCAGAGGTAATGGACCAAATCTCCAGAAACTGATAGTGAGAGGCTTAGAGAAGGCTACCTGTAACAATGAACAGCAATTTAGCAGCAATGCTACCAAATACCAAAAAAAAGTGTATGTAAACGTTTCTCTGCTGGAGAACGTGGTGAAAGAAATAAAATCTATTATTTCACCTTCTTAACAAAATGTAGAAGTTCCAACTGACATTGGACAGGAATAAACGACAAAACTGAGTTTAAATGTATCTGGTTAAGTTATATGTAAACTTCTGACTTGAGTGTGCACTTAAAAATAGACAATTATACAAATGTTACTCTTCTACCTACAAGGTATGTAGGTTTGTATAAATTGTGTGTATATATGGGCATACTGTTTGTCTTTTTGTTAGTTTATCAGAGCCAGCTATGAGTCATATAGAATTTAAAAAAAGAAGAATGACTTGAACGAGCCACCAAACAAAGAGCAAAACATAGAACGAAAGATGCTAATGATTCAAAGTTCTTCCTTTTATTCACATTTTTTTTACTTAAAATGGCACATCACCTATCTTTTCTTACTTATTTGTGCAATTTGGAGCCAAAAACAAACTATTGGTAAAAAAAAAATTCACTGTAAAAAAAAAAAATAAAAAAATGCCATGGGTATGAATAATTTGGGGCTAAATCAAACATCTTTGGATTGCTTTTTTTTGTCTCACCAATTGTACAAAAATGTTTCATTTACAATTACATAACACAAAGCATTTAAGAAGATTTGCATTTTTTTTGCCTCGATAAATCTGTTAATCAAGCAGAAAACAGCTGTCAGCTTTCTGTCCATTGTCTGACCAGTTTAGCAGCGATACCAAACAGGCAGCCCTCAGCAGACTTTTCCCATCACACACAATAACAAGTATCAACGGGGTAGAATATAAACCACAATATGGCTCTAATAAATCAACGAGCCTAGCATTTTTCACTATTCTATGTGTGTGTTGTCTGGATGTTTGAGAGCTGCAGAAGCTCGTCCTCCTCAGCCTCTTTGAGTTTCTCAGACGGAAGGGGAGCAGCAGGTTTCTTGTCTGGAGTTTTCGACAGTGCATCCATCAGCTCAGCACTCCACCATCTGCTGCTAACACTGCAGAGCTCGGCCCAGCTAAGTGCCATCTGCAGCCAACCTCACTTACATCTCTCTGAGAAGTTTTACTTTGGACTCACAAGTGCTGAGTGGAACAGGGGTTACCTAATTAAACAGTGGCAACCTTTTTCGTCAATCTTTTTTTTTTTTTTTAAAGCAGCTGCCAAGAGTAGCTTAAAAGGTAAAAGTTGCATATGCATGCTTCTTTTGTAGCATCAATCATTCTGTATACTTAGGTTAAATAGTTACATAACCCTTATATTAATCAATCTTGCTGCATTTAGCTAGGATATGTACAGTGTCCAAGCCTTGGAGATGTTAACTTAACAAGCTGTTGCTATACTGTCTGTCCAGACGAGGGAGACAAACAGCTAAAAATCTCTCAGAGATTTGACTAACCAAGGAGAGCGCAGTGGAACCAAATACAAGCATACCACTGTTCCAGCCTCTAGATTGAATCATTTCAAACTACGATCCACAACAAGTGTGCATTAAGCTGTCCAGTTAATGGTAAATACATATTAGGACAAGGGGCCTGTTCAATATATACTGTATTTCTTTTTAGGGTGTCAATAGTAGGATCATGTAGAGTTAGATGAATGACAACATTAAAGTAATTCTTAGACGTTACTGCAACAAAAAACAATGTAAAAGAAGTAAATCCTTAAAAAATGTATGCTGTTATTTTGGATATTTTCACAAATTTTACTGCAGCTTGGAAGTAAAATCACAGCTGAATACAGAAACTTTTCATTTATTATTACATTACACTACCTGACAGTAGAACCGTAACATCAAATACAGATTTTCCAGATGACTTGTGCACCATTTTATAATACATTTTATATCTAGCTTTGCAAAAGTAAGCATGATGTGTTTGATACATTTTGGATCTGAATTTAAAGTGAAGTTGTGTAGGTTTAAACAATGCTTAGATATGGGGATGGGGATGTACTATAAAGCACGTTTACCAAACAGACCAGGCTTATTTCATTTTTTTGAAACTTCATTTTAGGCTATTTCAGTTCCATAAAGCACATTCAACATAGCACAGCTACTTTATAAACCTATGCTGGTAAACTGTCAGACTAACTGTGAGTCTGAGTCTAAGTTTCTGTAATATTCACCAGACAAAATTTGACAAAATTAAACTGTGCTGTAACTGCGCTACACAAATAAGATTTAATTCAATTTAATATAATAAACTTAAGAATATCACACTCACACTGCGTTATATTTTGACTGCTTGGACCTGTATTAAATTAGCCTGATTGCTTGAACCTTAACTGTACATTATGGAACAGGTTAAGCTCTTACTGATTTGTTAAGTTCATTCAAGTCATGCATCAATTTTCTCAGCATGTTTGACCCAAAATAACCACCCAAGAGACAAGTGGAAAGACTCGCCTATAAGCACTTTGCCAGCAGCTTGCAAACAAACACCTAAACATCTTGTAGCTTTTGAATGTTTCTTGGGGTCATGCTGCAAACTACCTTCAGATAAGTTGTGTTCACCCTCATCTGTAGGTGCTCCCACTCTCAACTTTCAGCACAAAGAAATGCAGGCCTGTGTGACACCCACTCCGCTCTGGGCGGCCTAATATGATTGTGGTTTAATACCCATTACAACAGTGCGGAGGTGCTGTCATTAGCAATTCAGCTGGGCTGTAGCTCACCTTCCCTTCTTATAATGATAAGGATCCTGAAAAGAGACGGCTATAAATGGAAACAAAAGTGCTGGGCTCGACAGAACAGGAGCACCAGCCACAATTTGTGGGATTAGGTGAGCACACGGTTGATGACCCGCAGCCTTGTGGGTAATGCAAGGTCAGCCGGGGAATTGGGTGATCTTAGAGCCGGGCGTTATGAAACCCACTTTGTTGGCAACAACGCAGCGAATCAACAGCAGCAGAGACAGATGAAGAAATAAGGCTGAGGAGAAGGAAAGAGGAAAGTGTGGAGAGAGGAAGGAGGGAGCGGGGGAAATGCTATAATGAGTTTCTGTAGTGAATACAAAAGTTTTCATTGAATGAATCCGTCAGTGTCTTTAAAAGTGTGTGATTGATCGTGCTATTTAAAATGTACAACACAAATTCTCAAAGGTCTAAGGGACGTATTCAAAGTAGAAAGACAAAATGTGGTGCACAGGAAAAATCAAAATGAATAAATGTTTGACATTTTAGCTCAAACATGAGAAAAAAAAATTAGAAGTTTAGAACTGTTGTTATTAAATGTTCTATATGGAGTTTGGGTTCACTTGTATTGCTGTGCAGGGTTCCAAATAGTGACTTTCTGTTTCGTCATCATGTGTAAAATCAAGCTATTGTTAATACATAGCTTATGCATCTTTAATAAAGATTCCAGCGTGCAGCGCATGTTCTTGCCACCATCATGTAATGCTTGAAAATTCTGACAGAAGAATGTTTTATTGGAAAAACTGTTAGAGGCATTAAAGACTAGATCACTGAATTTTCTAATTTAAGATGACCTACTAGTCAAGGAGAGTAAAGAAAAAGCAACTTGTGAGAAAAAGGGTGGATTACAATATGTGACAATGCTCAAATACAAGAAGCTTTGGTTGTGAGCGACTCATCTATTTGGACTTCGGAGCCTCATTTGAGTTATATCATCTATCAGAAATCCATTTAGGAACCCACAGGAACATCAGATTTTTTTCACAAAGAAAAAGGAAAAATCACAGTGGAAACATGCTGAGTTACAGAATCGAAGAAGTTAAAACAAGGCACAGGACTTTATCTCTCCACATAGTGGCCGTGATTCTGTTCATTGCTGCATTCTTAATTAAGAGGCTAAAAAGAGAAGCGAGTTTCCCAACATTTGCCTCTCACTGTGATCTTTTTTTCTTTTTTTACCCTTTCCCAAAATTAACTCAATCTGTTACGCCCAAAAGAATTATAAGCTCTATAAGAGGATGAGTGATACTTCTGGACTGCGAATTTCAGCAGAAGGGCTTAGAAGTGAAATTAGTTAAAGAGAAATACACGAGAATGGATAGCAGAGAGTTTAAAGAGAATGAAGAATACCAGAATACAGGTACATCGAGACTGAGGGGATGTAGAACAGGATAGATTCTGAAGGGAAAGAAATGAAGATTTAAGTCAACGTGAATAAATCTGACAAAAAATCTGATGTGGAAATGATCAAAGGATCATATTTTTGTCAGTCTGGATCTTGTGAACTTACTCAGATGGACTGAGGCTTTCTCAAAAAAAAAAAAAAAGAATGAAGAATGAGCCGCCAGTATCTGCTGCTGCCTCTCAGGCTTTCATTCTCAAACCAAGAATGATTCATCCCTGCTCTCCATGATTCCACCCATATATACAAGCCCAGTAGAGGACCAATATTTCTGCTCACAGCTGCTATGACTGTATCAAACATTTAAAACATGTTTAATTAAATACAGAATTTTTAACGTTTAAAGGTGGAAAACATAGCACCTAATGGAGCTGAATGGACTACAGCTTGAAAAAACAAGCACAAACACTAATGAACAAAACCTTTTCATCTTTTTGACAACACGTGTTGCATTTAGTGAGAAACTGCAAATACACAAAGTTTAGGCATACACAAGACAACAAGACTTAGGCTGTGTCCGAAATCATTCACTCACTCCCTAATCCTTACTCACTACATAGGGACCATTATAGTGATGCTACTCAAGCTATTAATTAGGTTGCTCGCTAACCGTATTTGTGCCGTAGCAGCGAAGTACAAACACATCAAATTCACAGTTTATTGCATAGCTAAGAAACGGGTAAAATAAAATTCAACAAAACATAAACAGGAAATTACTTACAAGTTTTCGCGATCTCGTTCATCAAGTTTGCATTTCCTTCCACGCAATGCATGATGGAACATATTGCTCGGTTAGGGACCATTGGCTGCACACGACTTTTCACAGTGCACTGTGGGATACTTTGAGTGCACCATATAGGGTGTAACATTTGTAACCTGACATTCAGACATTACAAAATAGCGAACACCCTATATATATATAGGGTGTTCGCTATATATATATATATATATATATATGTAGAGTATAGTGGGTGATTTTGGACAAGGTGCAACAGCAAGTATCTCCTGACATCCAGAAAGTTGCTGTTGCACCTAAATGTTGTATTGAAAGCCACACAAAAGAAGCATTTGTTGGACTCAAAAACGTATTTTTTAGAACAAAAACCATCCATCCATCCATCCATCCATCCATCCACTATCTATACACCGCTTAATCCTCAATAGGATCACAGGGGGACTGGAGCCTATCCCAGCTGACTTAAGGTGAAGGCAGGGGACAGGTCTATCACAGGGCTACACTTAGAGACAGACAACCAAGCACACTCACATTCACACCTATGGACAATTTAGAATCACCAATTAACCTCAACATGTTTCTGGAACTTGTGGGAGGAAGCTGGAGAACCTGGAGAGAACCCACACTGCACGGGGAGAACATGCAAACTCCACGCAGAAAGATCCCGCGTGTCGTCACCAGGATGCGAACCAGCGACCTTCTTGCTGCGAGGCAACAGTACCAACCACTGATCCACCTTGCAGCCGAACAATAACCAGCAAGTTGATTCATTACTTAGCTACTACTGTAGCAAACTACAATAATTCTCGTGACGATTACAGCCCACGCAATGTCGTTGTGATTACTCATGCATTTTTTAATGCAGCTCTTTCGGCAATAAACGCATCTGATCACAACCTCCCTGATGCAAGTCCAGCGGGGTAAATTAGTCAGGTGCATGTCAATCTCCTCTTTCTCTTTTGTGACAAAAATCTCAAACAAAGCTAAAAAGCTGCTCTTTCCAAAGCTTCTCTTCACTCTGAAACGTCTCTCCGACTGAAAGCTCAGATTTCAGGTTAAACTGTTCTGACGAGCCAACATGTGATTCATACGAAAGGTACAATATCGAGCTGATGATGTATCGTCTCACCCTGCTCTCTCCTCTCTCGGCGTTTGCCTGGTGCCAAGGCGCTCAGGATTTAGAACCACTACTGGTGTCCATCTGCACACCGGATTTAAAATGTGGCTTCGCTGTGACCCGTCTGTTGTCCGAGGCCTCTGGAGACGGAGGGAGAAGAGCAGGTTGTGCCAGGAAACACTCGCTCACTCTGACCAGCTCTGCAAACATGTACAGCTATGCTGCTTTTCATGTGCGTACAATCTTTATCGAGAAACGTGAATCATTCATGAGGCTCATGAGGAACAAATGAGAGAGCTGATCATAACTCAGTCTGAGCTGGGATGAATACAAACTGCAATTTCTGATCAATTAAATGCAACCACTTGAACCGAGGATGTTTGTAGGAGTGTCTTGGCTGCTAATGTTGGTCTATATTTGTGTGAGGATCTAATTTCAGATTAAACTTTAATGCAGGGAAAATGTTTTTTTTGCAGATTTGCAAGTTAGTGTTATAAACAGGAACAGTGTGACCTGTGATATGTGAGGATGTACATGAGAGAATCTGTGTTGTGGAAAATCCTGCCTGTTGGTTTAAGGCAGCTTACTGGGCGTCTGTTCCAGCCAAATCCATTTTTATTCACCCTGTGGATTATACGAGTGGTTGGCAAGGCTGCCCTCGTGCAACTAAAGCCAAAAGAGACCCATGCAGGTGGATGCCCTGAATGTAGAGCATGGAAAATAGTGGATGATACCTTGCAAATATTGCGTGCATTGTCCTCCAGATTTTTTTTGTGTGTTCTTGTTTGCCGAAGAAAGCTAAATAAAAGCAGTCAGGGTTTAAAACGGTTCGAGGCTGGCACCCCGAGCTGCCTTCGGAGGGCGCTGACACACCGGTGATGAGAGCAGCTGTCTGGACGGGTGCTGAGGACACGCTTCTCAGCCACCGCATGTGTGTGAAGTCTTGGGGCTGGTGCTAACAAGTGATGCTCGCCTGCAGAGAGCGTCCTCAATCAGACCTCTGAGTCTGTCACAACACAAGAGAGGGAAAAACGGTACTTCAAGTAGATGCTGCTCAGTCTGAAATCTAGAGTACTGCAGGAATTTTAGTTATTGTTTATGCATGACATGACATTGAAACCCTCTTAAGTTTTTTTTATATTAAAGCCGACTGTATACAAAATAACGCACTTAAAGGAGTAAAGTGACTGAATGTGATCTTCAAGAGATCAAACTGAAACCCTAAATGACTTACGTAACATTCAAGAAATAAAAACGTCTTAACTGAAGTTATATATATATATAAATCAAGAAAATCTAAGGTATTGAATTTATATAACGAGATATATGCAGTAAAAATGTAATGTTTAAGACAGTTATAGATGATGTCTCATATTTTCACATATAATAACAGATAAAAAAAATCTAAAAATTAACTAAAGATGAAAACATATGAGAGTGTATTGGTACATGCCTCTAACATCAAGTTATGCCTAATGTTTTTGTATATGTTGGTTTTATCTAGTAGATTATGATATTGGCAACATTTTCAAATACTTTTCCAAAGATAGAATAAAAAAAACGACAAATTTTGCCAAGTGTAAGTCTAGTCTTTGCATGTGCCATCCTACATGTCTTTGCATCTCTGCATTGTTAGTCTTGTGAGATGTTTTATACGTTTTAAGTGTCCTGCCCTTTCTAAATCACAGGCCTAAGGATTGACTGTGCCCCTTCCGTTCATGGTTACATCAGTAAACTGTACTTGAATCTTGACTGTAACCATGTTTTGACATTTTCTTTGGAGCACACATTGAGCTGCAGGGCCAGTTATTTCACTTCCCTGCTTCTTTAAATGTTCTAACCCAAAAATCCGCCGTGGTAGCTGCCTGCCCAGACACACAGCAGCTTCCTATCACTGTGTCAAAGTTCAGCTAATGGGTTTGGATTGCAAACATCTCTCCCCCAGTGGTTTGTAATTCGGAGAGAATAACACCAGCGTGTGTCTGCCGTCAGTATATGTGTTTGAAAAAGAGTTTATCAGTAACAGATTGTAAGGCGCTGATACATCAGCTCTGTACACTCATTTGTGAGCATGGAGCCAAGATAAGCTCAGCTGCAGGTGATAGATATGTGAGAATATATACTCGCCTGTATAACAGACAAGCTGTATAAAAATGCAGCCGAGATTCATTTTCTGTGTTTGATCATTTCTGTTTCCCTGTTTTTAGGTGCCATATGGCAGCTAATGGAGGAAACAGACCAGTGGCCTGAGCAGTGATGTTGAGTTGTTTACAGTGACTGCATCATCCATCAGGCAACAGGTCTCAGCTTGGCACAAGTTCCCTGAGAGCACAGATGCTTAATGGCTTGACAGGTTGTGTCCGGGCTCTCAGGCCCTGACTGAAACGCTGCTGGCGGCTGGACGGAAACACCAAACAGCCTCAGGACACCCGGTGGACATTGAGGGTGGCTCTTCGCGCCAGCTGAGCCTGTGGATTCAGATGCCACTGGCTGGTAGAAACAGGTCTGAAGATCTAAATGACAGCACAGTGCACAGCCTTGAGGTGACTACAAGCCATGAAATGACTTGGAGACAAGGAGATTAACATTACAGATAAGCAAGAGAGTGCAAGACCTGGCTGTGAAAGAGGCTTTATCTTTGAGAACATTTCCTGCTATATAGTATACCTGTATATAGCTGTACTGCTACCATCCTTGATGAAGTGTTTCCACTTTAGGAGACAGTGTGCCACATTTCGGAGGTAAATCTGTAATATTTATCTGACAACTAGAAGGCATTACATTTGGTGGAGACAAATGATTCCAGTCAGATAAAACCCTCTGAAATGCAACCTTTTCAGATTGTTAAAGCAGGTTTTTTGTGAGGTTTAACTCAAAGTGTAGAAACCATGAGTTCATTTAAGTGATCTGACAGCAGGAGAGTATCCAAATCTACATAGAAGTTGACAGCAAATTTGGAATCTGCATTCTATTCTAAAAAATTTGATATTTCAACTTTTAGATGTTAATGATCTACATTTTACCAGCAATAGCTATTTAACATATTTGCAACCAGTAATTTACCTGCCTTACACAGGAGTGGTTTTTAGTGTTACTGCCAGACTCACAGGAACGCACGATTAACAATGCACATGTCCAACAGTTTCTACTAACGCTTCCCATAAAAAAGATTCAAGCTGAGGATCAAGTTAAGCACTGACCACAAATAATGCTTCAACAAATGCTCTGCAGTGAAACTGAGCAGTGCAAATGCTGTTGAAACCATATCCAATTTGGGTATAAAAAACCCTGAAAGTTAGTTTGGTTTTCATCTAGAGTTCTTTTCATCTTAAAATAGCCAAATCAATGCTGACTGGGAAGACAGCAAAGCAAATTAAGTAACATTCCATGCATATGATATTCATCCTTGAAAATCTGATTACAATTCATAAACAAATAACATGTTTGAAAATTAATATTTGTTTGTTAGGATTTATACTCTGTTATCAGCAGCAGCAGTGTTGAATTAAGAGAGTCAGGAAGCACTGAGGGAGGAACCCAGGTTTCACCCTGAAAGCTGAGACGGCATTGGTCAATACTTGGAGACGACTGGGATAAATCTGTCCTCCCTCTTGGGATCTACAATAGCCAAGTTTGGCCTTTTACCTTGCTGTTTTCCCCCGCCTCAGTCACAGGAACACTTCTGAAAATAGCTCCAAGCAATCCCAAGTAGAAAAGAGGAGAATGTGTTTGTAAATGTCAGAGTTTGAGCCATGGTGACGGCCGAGATGACGTTCGGTCTGCCGTCTGTGAGGATATTATTTTAGGTCAGATGTGCATCTTTGCCATATTGTACGACGAAGCAGCAAAGCCAGGCCACAGAGCGAGAGAACATATGCCTGCCTTTCTCTCTGCTGCCGCCCCTGACATGTGTTACTTCCTCTGCGCTCAGGCCACCTGCTTGGGCCAGAGCCTTATAGTTTAATCTGAATGCTAGCCTACAGCAACAGTATGCAGAATGTGTCCGTCTGCGGCGATTAAGTGTTATCAAGGCTCGCCAGAGGAACTTCGGTCAGATAAGAATAGGGTTCAAATGAGGGACATTTAGAATCCTGCATCTGAACTGCTCAGAACTGCTTTGAAACAATGTCCAATTACCAGCACTTCTTCTGTTAGTAAATTAATTAGAAAATTAATTGACTACTTATGACTTAGAATTAATTTCTGCAATTCTATTTATGCATACTAACTAGAATCATTTCATCAATGTCCTAAAACACCCCAAAACTTCTAAATATTAAAGTGCTTGTACACCAAATTTAAACAAAAGTCCTGAAGTCTTCACACTCGAAATGTCACGAGATCCAACGTGAATATTCTTAAAACAGTGACGGCTTGTTTTTCTGCAGTACTGAGAGCACCAGAGATAATTTAGACACTGTAGGTCCTGGAAAATGTGAACAAGTGCACCAATGACTGCTCTCAGACTTGTAGAGGAAAAAACACACACCGGGTTAAGCATGGAGATATTTTGCATTTGAGTTGGTTGATCTCAGCGCTGTTGAGTTAATTCCGGCTGCGCACATCATTACTCTGCTAAAGTGGGGAATAAAAACCTTTAGGCTTGTTTGTATTTCTTGAAATCAGTCACAATCAATTTGGGCGGTGCTAAGCCCAGAATGCAGCAATGGTGTCCCTTCAAAATTCTGTTTTAGCAAATAGAGTTTTGGTAGAACGTTTGTATATAGGGAGGTGCAAACAGACTTTTAAGTGGCAAGGTTCACCAAAAGAACCTAGCAGGCCTTCATCACTGCATCATCCTAATTTTCATCAGAAATTCAGTGACACGGGTACATTTTACACAGGACTGCATATTTCATGTGTACTTTGACAATTTAAAGATAAATTCATGATCAGGATTGAATCCTCCCTCACCAACACTGGAATACCTCCCTATTTTCCACCAGGCAGATACAATCAAGCATTCAGAAGGTTGCTGCATTGGTAACATTGAGATCAGGGCAGAAAAATTGGCAGTGGCACCACTGTAAACAGAAGATGTAGATATGAGAATATGATATACCTTTATCTTTCATTCTTCTTAAAAAACATGTGAGTGTGAAGCTGAGCTACATGACTGCAACTTATGGATGCCCAGCTTTAATTTCTGAGGCGACACAGAGCCTTTTAACAACACAGGATATGTGGGGAAGCCAGCAGGCATGAAAAGTGGAACATACATTGAATAAGTCAATGTAATTTTGCTGGACAGAAAAAAAAAGTAGTGTAGCCTCAACAAACCTAAGTTATACAAGATCACTTTTTTTTTTTTAAGTTATTTTTTTGGGCTTTTTGCCTTTATTTGACAGGACAGTAGAGAGACGGGAAAGTGGGGAGAAGAATGGGTGAGGGACCTGCAGTAAATGGCCATGTGCTGGATTCAAACCCACGACGGCTGCATTGGGGACTATAGCCCCAGCACATGGGCCGCCCCGCCAGCTCAATCAGTTGAGCTATAGCGGCAGCCCATCTGATCACATTTCAACACATTAAAATTGAAATATACTTCGATTGAAAACACTACGAACGTGGCCTTACACTGCAGATTTAAATATGTCTGAAGGATGGTTGCGTGCAGTAGCTAGTAGTACTAGCAGTTAGAGTAGTTGATCTGTGATCACTGATAGCAGAAATGTTTCATCCTTTCAAATTGTGCACACCAAAGTAAAAAAGAATAATGAAAATGATAAAGGGATAAAGTTTCTATCTGCAGGCCACAGGTAGCACTTCTTGTTATGTTCTACAACAAGCACAACCCTAACCCCCTCCCAAACACAAGCCAACAGATAATATCTCTTGCTTTACAGTATCATCTGTTTGCTATATCGATCTTCAATCGATTGAGGAAAGCCAACTCTATAAGCTGTTGATCACAAGTAGGAGATTCGTGGACATTTATTACGCTCTGCCAATCGATTGAGGTCACGCGGTCCAGCCTCCACCATCGGCACAGAGAAACAAATATGGTCTCGCTGACACATCTCTCAGTGCAGCCCTGACAGGCTCATAAAATCCCACTGATGTCCTCCTGCCTCAGAGAAAGGATTCATTTTTCGAGGGATTCATCCACAGGGGGAAAAATTAAGATTAATGGCTTGTGTGCGCCGCTGCAGTTTGCACTTGTCTTTGTGAGGAAGATTGTTTGCAGCTTGCCAATGTAATATATGCAAATGTGACCCAGAAGTGTAAAAATGCGTGATACCTAAAATGATTTTATGCCTACTAAAAGTCAGCGCTGGAGTGAACAAGAGGAGTGCAGGCTGAAATACTAAAGTCTTAAGATACAGGGTATTGGAAAGCACAGGTAAAGGCGCTATTGAGTAATAACTTCACGTGCAAATCAGCAGGTGCATTTCCTCTTCCTCAACTGTAGGAGGTGCTCATGTCCTGACTATAACAGGAAAATGGAGCTAAAATAGCTTGAGGCAGCGAGTCTGTGGTGAGTTTGAGAGAAGAAGAGACAAGGATGAGTCACCTGCAGACAGCCTGCACCGGTCTGTTAAAGTCAAGTTTGTCTCAGTGCTGTTTCATGTCCTGAATACCAGCGTGACCTTTCAAAGATTTCCACTTTACACATCCTGCAGACTCAATACAACAACATTGATGCTCTGTGTTCAGAGAGGGGAAGCTGAAATAAGAAGTGAAGAGAACATTTGTTGGATGACGACCAAGGTCAACCAAGGTCAAAGCTCCAGTTGGATTTTAGCGCCAGTGAGCTGGCTGAAAAAGAAGATGAACTGTCCAGTGATCATTTTCAACACGTTGGAGGTTCCTAGAATGCCTCATCCCTCAGGTAGCTACGTTATTACTGAGAGTTTATGTCATAAAGATGTACATCCTTTTAAAAATATGAATATATGCACCATGTTGCTAACAAGAAAGCGCAACAATTGCCTACATATAGGGCAAAAGGGCAAGCAGTCACATTTAATACTGAATTCAGACAGGTCACATAATCAAATATTTAATTTTTGTCCTGAAGTTAAAATAAATAAATAAATAAATAAATAAAAATTGGGAGTTGTTAGTCAAAAGCGGTCCTATTCTTCCTGCAATCTGGCTGTGCAGAAATCCCATGGACAGCAGTATGGACAGCATCACGGCTGAAGCCTCGCTTTCATTTATCACATCTACAAAAAATCTGCAAAACTGCTAAACAACTGCTGAGGATTTTTCGTGGAAAAATCAACAGTAAATGAGAAGTGGGTTTATTAACGGCACAAACAAGGGTGAGGTTTCATCAGTCAGCTTTTGGTGACTCTCAGAAAAGCTCCAGCACAGAGAACAATCAGTCAGTGAGAGAGCAAGAGTGGATTCACTGCTGAAAATCACCAAATCAATTCATTTGGATCCACTTGTGATTGGAAAAAAATCAAGTCTTTTTTCTCTGTACTACTGCAGGCTCAGATTCTAAATGAGGACAGACAGAACTGACACTTTAATTTCAAGAAATAAAATAACATAGCATACATTTTTCAGTTTTTAACATAAATGCATTACAGACATTTCTGATAAAGACTTCACATGTTTGTCTATGAAAAACTTGTCAGAAGGTATGGATTAAGCTGGACATTTCTTGCCAGAGATCTCTGAATGTACTCACTTCTTACTTCTTCTTCAAGAGAAAGTGACACATTCTAATTGAAATATACTTTTTTGGCAAACTGAGTGAATGTCTGTCTGTTCTGTGCGTGTCCTGAAAAACATCAGTCCCAGCTGTGTAAATGAAAAGCAAACAAAGTGACTGATTCACACGACACTATTCCAGCATTTTCTGTGCACATGCAAATTCATGCATGTTAATGCTTGTGCATAGAATGGGGGGGTTGAAGGGAAGGAGACAGTGGGTGCAAGAAGGTTGGTAAATCTGGCATATGACTTTTGTGTTTGTTGGATAAATGTCTGTGACAGGAGTAAAAGAAGACATCTCCTGTTTACCAAAGAACCCAACGCCAAAGCCAGTGTCCATAAGTAATGGTTTTCCCAGTTTGGTGTTGAGGAACAAAGCCCTGATCTCATCAAGCATCTTTAGGATGAACTTTGGAAGCTTCACTTTCACCCAAAACCACTGCTGGACCTCACTAATGCTCTTGCGGCTGAATGAAAGCAAATTACCACATCCAGGTTCTAGTATCTAGTGGAAAGCCTGAAACCAGAGGAGTGGAGGCTTTTGCAGCAGCAGATTACTGCCTGTAGTTGTGGAAAGACATGTTTGGGTGTCTGCATATATTTAGCTATCTTAAATACACTAAGCAAGACAAACATGTGAGTGCTCTCTGGTGGATAAACTATGTTATGGCAACACAAATTTCTGCACTAAATCGCTGACATGCGCGCACATCATAGATAAACTAAATGGGCCAGAAACTACATTATATGCTTGGATATGTTAACACATGCATTCAGCACAATATAGGACTACTGTACATGCATTTCCATATATGCAAACATGCAGACATCCATGTGTTCATTCACTCATGCACAGCTCATACTTCAAGAGATAAGTACAAAAATAGGAAGCAAAAGGTGAGCAGTGACTCCGTCTGTGCCAGAGAATATTTCAAGGGCAAACCTGTTGATGTGAGCTGCAGCAAGACAAACAGACGGACGACAGAGAGCGAACAGGAAAAAGCAAAAAATATACAATTACAAAAATGAGTTGATAAACGAATGGGTCTCAGGGAAGAGTGAGGAGAGACGGTGCGTTATACGGTGATGGTTGAAAAAGAGGTTGTAGTATGTTGTGAGTTGTAAGGCAGCCGGCGCACCAACAGAGGAGGGAGGGAAATAAACGGGAGGGGTGGAGGGAGGGAAAGAGAGAGGAGAGAGGGAGGGAGAGTCAGAGGATAAATCCTTACTACATAATGATTAGAGCTCACAAGCCCTTCCTGTGACATGGAGTGTAGGAGTCAGGATTACAGCCGGTCAGTGAAGCTAGAGTGAAAGCTCTGCTGATGGGGGAAGGAGGGGCTCAGGTACGAGAAGAAGAAGAAGAAGGGAAAAAAAAAAAGACAAACGGGACAACAAGTGCGGCTTAACTGAAGGCTAGGACAAGCAAACAAGGTGGGGTTCAAGGGAGGCCAGGAGGGGGAAGATCCAAGAATTTCCCCAAGTCCAGCAGCTGACTCACATCTGCACCCCTGCTCCGGCCATCTGTCGCTGGCCGCTGACAGCCTCGTCCCGGGCAGCTGGATCATTTCTCAGAGCCTTATTTTTGATGGAGTGCCCGCAAGAGCGCTGCTCACATCAGAGGAGGGCGAAGGAGGGAGGCTGGGAAACGAAGACAAGGGTCACCCTGCAGAATCTGTGATGGATGGGAGACACAGTATGGACAGGTGTCTCAGCCAAAGATGGAGTACATCTGCGTCTTCATGAACTGGGCAGTGATGAACAAGGACAAGAGCGAGGAGCAGAGTGTTGAGGATTTGTTTTGTGCCGATATATAACACGGTGTAAGTTTCTGGCAGCTTTTCTGAGTTTTTCTGAAGTCTCACTCTCCAGCCAAGAGAAGGAATTATCTTTTCCACAGAGGTTTGCAGCTGGTGCAGACATTAAAGAGGCCACTGCTTTATGCACAAGTATGCACGCTCAGAAGTTTCACCTCAGAGCATTCTTGGACATCTCACCTGAAAGCTCTCCTCTGAGGCAGCTGGCTCAACTTTAAGCGAACTTGGAACATTCAACAAAGAGCACACGCGCATCTGTGGACAGCAGCGATTCGTTCATTTGCTTTGTTTCTCCTTTCCCTCCTCCTCTGGCACCTGCTCACCTCAATCCACCTCCATCACTCCATCCATCCTCCTCCTGCTCCTGCTCCTCTTCTTCCCTCCCCCCTTTTTTACCAGCGAGTGATAATGTGACCTTCTGCCAAAGTGCTGGAAACCATGCCACCGTCGCAGCGGGCTCCTCTGTTGCTGCTACTGAAATAGACTCAAACAAGTGCAGGGAGAGGAAGAGGAAGGGGAGAGGGAGAGGACGAAAGAGGGAGAGGCAGAGAAGAAGAGGGCCAAAGGGGAGAGAAAGAAGGAAGAGAAAGGAGAGGAGGAAAAAAGAAAAAAAAAAGAAAAAAACAGGAACAGGACAGCTGAAGCTGCAAACACGGGATGAGTGGTGAAGAGCCAGGGCTGGATGTGGATTGCCAACACAGGTAAAAGATCACTTTTATCTACCACTTCACGCTGCACTCACATGTGTCATTTATCACATTCTTCCAAAGCCTGTTTATGGTGAAGGCAGAATTTACTATCCAGTGTTTTTTCTCACTTTTAAAACTGAGTGTGGAGAAGCTTTCTCATTCTTTTTTTCACTGTGCTTGGAGATGTACTGTAGTTTTTTAAGTAGTGCTCCCTCCCTCCTCCTCCTCCTCCTCCTCTTCCTCCTCCTCCTTTCTTCTATCTGTCAATAGTGGAATTATCAGAGCGCAGAGGATCAGATCAAAAGCAAGACTTGACAGAATCCTTGTCAGGGGGATCAGACAGCACACTGTGCTCGGCTTTTATGCCTGTTGTAGGTGTGTGTGGTGGCTGTAACTGTTGCTTTAACTCACCAAGCGGCCAGGGGGATTAAGCAGAGTGGATCGATGCGTCATTGTAAACAGTTAGAGCAGCTGAGAGGGGCTTTGATACCTGCCCGCCGGACCTGAGATGCTGCTGCTGCTGCTGCTGTTGCTGCTGCAGGGGAAATTGAACTGCCACTACAGAGTGACTTTTCAGGATGCAAGAAAATGAGAGGTTCCTGTAATTACTGAAGGGTTCTTTCTGGCACTTTGGCTCCATGAATACAGAAGAGTTTCTTCTTGAGGCATAAAAGTGACGTCTAAATTGTTAAATTGGATGCTCACTTCTACTTCAGATAATAATGTCATCACTGACATGTAGAAGGAAGATTGTAAACTAGAGATTAAGTCTCAATTGCTTCCTAAAGGTGAGTCAACTAAGAGAATTGATCACACTTCAGGCAATGCATTAAAATAGACAACAAGAAAAGCAATGTAACACACCAAAGCCATATTTTATTTAAATACTGCCACGGGATCGTCCACATTTTCAGCTACAAAATGCAACAACATGTAGAAGCAGCTGCTTATCAGCATCGTGCTCCCTCATTACAAAGTGTCAGGAAACTGTCTGTACCAGGAGCTCGGCGCATAGAGGAATTCATCCATAGCAAATGATCAGATTGTCCATAACTGAGTGAATAAGAGAGTGATGTCTCTTTATCTCCGAATAACAGTTAGATTCTTCTGTCGGGGACGAGAAGCGCTCGTAGGACTGAATTCATTTTTTATGCATAGATTGAGAATTGAATGTGAAAGTGGTTTTAATGACAGAGAAGTCACATGTCAGAGAAAGGTATAGTTTCTTATATCTGGCTGGTTGAGATCACAGGTGACAGTGAGGCAGCGGGACGAGGAAGCCAGTGGGAAATCCTGCAGATCAGATAGGACTTTTCAAGAGCCGAGTGTGTCTCTTTCCCACCTCTCTGGCCACAACAGCTGCATTTGGTCGGCAGAAATACAACAAGATGAACGTCAATAAAGGTTACTAGATGATACAGACTGCTGATGTGTTTTACAATCAAACTTCTTAAGATAAATCCACAATCATTGCCAAGAATGTTTTGGCACCTCATTTTAAAGGATCAGTTCACCCACTATAGAAAACCAGAAATCCGAGGGGGTCACAAGATGATTGACAAGACAGTTTTGCTAAAAAATGTTGTGCTTTTTTACTGGCTTATAAAATTTTATAATGAGCCAGTGGCAAGTGGTCATAAGCAAGCGTAATTCCCCTTTAGGGAAATGGGTCACAAGCCAACACCGCTGCTACAGATCAGGGATTCCCAGTCGTTGTGGTTTCTGATCCTTTCAAAGGAAGCCAAGTCGACTTCATGTCCCTCGTCATGAGTTGCTTATGTCCTCTTTTACTTCTCAGGCTGTTTTTGGCTCCTGCGCCTTCATGGCTGTTTAATTATTTAAAGAGATTATTTCATTTACATAGTTTCTAGAGGCCCGAAGAGGTAAAACGCGCCAATAATTTGAGGAAAAACTCAAACAGAATACATTTTTTAAAGCAGAGTTTATTCTTCTTTCCTATTTAATGCGAATCATCGGACGAATTTCAAGAATTCTGCGATTATAGCGATCAGCCCTTTTAAAGTGAGGCTGAAACGTGGTCAGACAGTGGTATTAAATATCCCTTACTGATAATTATTTTGGTCATCCATTCCACAGGTGGAGGTTTCAGATAAAATCCGTTTTTTTTTTTTTTTTCTCCACTTGCTCTAGGAATGAAAATGGGGTGAGGCGGTGTGAACGGTGCAGCACCAGTTAGGCAGGTGAAAAATGGCTGTTCATTATGTTATGCCAACCATATCCCAGTTTCAGTAATTGGGTGTGTATGTGAGTGCAATTCGAACGTCTCTACACACATGTGAAACCCATCAAACAACATGATGCAACCTCACACACACACACACAGACTAGACCGAGGTAACACACGAGCAGCTGCTGATGGTGAAGCCTAATCAATAGCACAAGTGATATGTTGACTGATTAAACAGATTTATTTTGTTTTAAACAGATGCTGTGCTAATTCCACGCCCCACCCCTGCCCCGCTGCCATCACAGACACACTACTTTGTGTTTCTATACGTGAGTCCCCTGACTGACTCAACACATGCACTGGAGAGGTGAGGACGGGACAGAATGTGCTCACATTCAAAAAATGTCCCGACTGTGAAGGTTGAAACTCATACTGGTCCTCAGAGGCAGTTTCCAGTCACAACATAACACTCCATCAGTCATGACTAATCCAATGAAATTGTTATGCAACAAATCTGAATGACTTATTTCATACATGTATCAGTTACAGGTTGTCATGTAGGATTTACTCATCGTGTAAACTGACACCTCACAGCTGTAATCAGTTAAAACATCACATCCACATCCTTCATCTCAGTTAGGAACAATACAAGGCTTCTGCCCTGCAGTTATTCACTTCATCCCTGTGTTTGCCCTGGTTTTTATTGTCTGTTTAAAAATCCAAACCACACTACAGACTGCAGGCAAGTTTGGGTTTTTTTTTGTTTTCAGTCCTCATTCGTTGATTCTGCTTTGTTAAAGATATGATCTGTTGTCATGCCAAGAAGTACTTAAAAAAGGCATGATCCAATTTTAATCTACACTAAAAACTAACAAATCAAGCTTGAATAGACATATTGTAGTTGAAACAACACAAATATAAATACACATACTTGCGTTTTACACATTAAGTGCTGTAAATCTGGTTTTGTCCCAGACTAAATCAAAACTACCCACAGCACAGACCAGCGGTTTTAGGAGCTGACCAGTCAGCTGAGACCCACACACTCACTCTGAACAGGTAACCGCAGGCTGATCGAGTGTCTGTGCTCTGTTTGCGGTGTCTTTAGTTGTGTAGCTAAGTCAGTGTGTCACACAAACACTGTGATTACTCGTCACTACACAGCATTTTTCAGTAAACATCGTCTCTCTTCCCCCTCCAACAAATTACACTTAATATCATCAGTGCTAATGTTACACTTCTTTTGGTTTAAGTAATTATTAATGACAAATACTTTACTTGCTGTTTATTTATCTTATGTTTGGTAGCTTATGACCCCCAAAAACAGAATTCTGCACAATGTTAGACTCCAACACTGTACAGAACCTTCTCGTGATCTGTAGTGACCTTTGTCCTGGAGTAAAAACTCTTTTGAAATCATTTGGTTGACTGATGAATGAGGTGAATATGTGAAGAAATCACATTTTGTTCATTTTGTGACACAAATTTTCACATTTTCTAACATTTTATATACTAAATAAGTCAAAACATTGCATCTAAATAATCAGTAACAAATGCGTTTGGAAGCTGCCGTCTAAGCTATAACATGAACAATGACAAGAACAGAGCAGCACCTGCAGAGGGACCAGCTTAACAGAGGGCTTCTTTAGCCTCAGCTCCACTGTTTGATTGAGTGCAGAACAAAATCACATCATCACCAAAGATGGCAAAACCCCAAATAAAAACGGATTATCACGCAAGGGTTAAGTTTTCAAGGCAACATACTTTAAAAAAGACTAATCTTCTTGAGGATTTTCCAGGAAACTGATGACCTGCTCTGTCGCTGCTGCGTGTGAGGCTGCAGCATCTTAGCATGTTTGCAGCCCGCAGTCAGACCGAAACGACCTCTGGGTTTGCATCTCAGGGTTAGAGGATGCTTTGTCAGCTGTCCAGCTCTCACACGAACACTTAGAGCCGATCTGCTTAATCAAATGTTAAAGATCCCAAACCTCACGCCATCTCCACTGTCTCTGCAGACAGTGAAGAGAAGAGACGGGAGGATGCTGAGACAAGAAAGACAGAAGGAGGAGAATGAGCATTGAGGGAACCGGCCAAAAAGATAAAAAGGAAAAAAGAAAAAAGGGGAAAACAAATGGGCATGACTGTATAGACAACTGTTTCAAACAGATACTGCACTGATTGACAGCCAGTTCCAAGCATGCAGGACAGTAAAACATTTACTGCAGAGGAGGGACGGAGGTTGCAGGATATCAGAGCAATCTATCCAAGGTCATGAGAGAGGAGTAGTAAATTTCACTCAGAATCAAGCAATGCAGCATCACCACATGATCCCTTTTTTCCCGCCACTTTATAGAGACCTGACAGGTCACTGGTCCATGTTTCAAGCACAGATCTGTGCTGCGATACCGAGGAGGAAGAAGTTGTCAGAGCGCTCTCCTACTATGCAGGCTATCTGATGAGATCTTAAAGTCATGGCTAGAAGAAGTCTGGCAGGCTGTGTTGCTCTCCCTCTCCAAGTTTATGGCTGCACTCACGGGCACAACAGAGACTCCGGGCCCATTTATATTCATGGCGCAGCACCACTTGCACCTCGTCTACCGTCCTGTCCCTGTTGAGAAGGAAAACTGACACGCCGTAGGCTGGGGGTGGTGGTGGGGGAGGTGGGGGCATCGCCTCTCTTTCCTTGTCATTCTTCTGCCTCTTGTGGATACTGACACCAACCTGAGTGGTTGTGCATGTGTGGCGCGGGTGGGTGCATATGCAATTTGTAGTACGGCAAATTGATTACCCTAATCGCTTTCTATTCACAGCTGCATGTGTGCCGCCTAATTTTTCACAATTAGCCGTGAGCGGTGACACGGTGGGGAGCGTCGCGATGAGGGATGATGACAATGATAACCTTAGAAGCAGCGCCTGGAAAGTGACAGGGGCCGGCGAGACGGTGTCCGAACAGAAAGAGCAAGTTCGACTTTGCGTGATGAATCTAAAGAAATCAGGCGGCACTACAGTCTAACAAAAAGTGACACAGAGCGTCCTGATGGCTCAGTTGGCAAAGGCAGCTTGTGATCGTGACGTAGTTAAGGGGTTTTTTTTTGGCTTTCTCTGTCACATGTCCCCTCCCTCCCCTTTCAGTCTCTCTTGTCATTCTCCATTGTCACCTAACAAATGCAGCCAAAATGCTCAACAGAGCTAAAAAAGATGCTCTGAAGAAAAGGCACAACTTTTGGCACTCGACTGCTTCTAGAAGTTGCATAAATAACCCTCCGCCAAAGATGAGGAATTGTTCTCACTTTTCTGGAGACTGTTTATTGCAGTAAAAATCAATACATCATCTCCAGAGAAAACTATAAAAGCCAGAGTTGTTTATGACATGCTCTGATTGCTTTCCATGGCATGGTTTTACATGCTTCAGCTGCAATTAGAGGCACTGAGGATGTCTGTCACTAAGTTTTTTTGGAGACTTTGGCAAGCTCTGTAAAGCCACCCAGCCAGCAACAGAAAACTATTCTTTCTTGTCTTTTTCTGTTTCTTCTAACTTAAAATTTTACTCACAAAGACACAATCAAAAGTGCATTAATGAATACTTAGTGCTTTGCATAGTGTGAATTATTACAACAATCTGCTGTTCTACCGAGCGTCTTAGCCAGCTGTGGCTCATTTTTCTACAGTTTTAGCTTCATCCGAGCAAGTGACAAAGTTGGTGACTACTGATGAACATAGTGAAGCAACTATCAGCTAAAAAAACAGATACTTTTTGGGGCAGTCCAAAAAAAGAGCAGAAAGTAAATACTGGATTTATATTGATCCTGTGGACTCTAATAGGTTGATGATGTTGCTCAGAGTCTGCTGGATGTGGAGGGGATCAACTGCCATAAAAACTATACAAGCTAGCTTTATGTTTTGAAATGGTTTTATCTTTTTTTTAAACAGCAGTATGCAACATGTAAGTGTACCTTTTGCATTTTGTTTGTTTTGGTAGAAAAGCTGGATTTCCACTATTTTTACAACAAATTGTGAAGAAAAATGAAACACTGTGATCATAAGGTTTCTTTATATAAACTGCTGTGCACTGTTTTGGCATCTACTGTCTGACTGGTGCTTGAAACATATTCTCACATGTTTTTTTTACTACAACATGTTTTACTATTTTTGAGTTCACTGTCTTTGTCCTGCTACTCAGTTTTTTTTGTTCTTGGTAACTTTCTAGCCTGCAGCCGTAGTTAAAAACCCTCTCCAGGCTTTGAATAAACCCTTAAAAACATATCTCTGCGTATTAAATGTAAGTGTTTGTAAGGTTTGTTTTTTTTTTAAATATGAAAATAATCCCTTTGCACGGATCTATAAAGTCCCCTCCTCTCTCTATACTCTACTTTTAAATCAAATCTCACCACTCCGTTGATTTCAACTGTTAAATCTTGTAAAAGTAACTGAACAAAGCAGCAGATTTCCACTTAATGCTTGTGATATCTAGTGATGGGTTTAGTTAGTAAACAAGTCCAGTGGATTTAAGATTTCCTTCTCTGAGTCTCTTGCCACACAATTCAGGTGAATTGAATTTTAAACGCAGCGCTCAAAGTTTTGACAAAATATATCTAAATAACTTAAAATGTAACACGTCCTCCCAGAAATAATTATTTACTGTGAATAATTTACACTGTAACTACTTTCTACTGATGAAAACCATTTCATTCCTCTTCTCAAGCTCGAGGACAGTGTTTCTGTAAAGCCATGTTGCTGTAGTGTGACTTTTTCAAATCTAATTTTTCTATTCTATCTCCAGCACAAACTAAATTGGTTTAAAATTGGTATTTCAAAACCTCAGCACATAAAAAAAATCAATACAATCCTGCCAGCTATATACCACTAAGGGTAAGTGAGAAAATATGTTTTCTGTGTATGTCATTTGGGAGAACTGAGAACTCACTGTAGATGGTTTTATCTCGTACGCTCCTGCTTTAAACGTATTAGCAAAAAGGAAAAGGAGGATTCATTGTCGGTACAATTTAAAGCACAGCTAGAAGCACAACACACACACACAGAGAAACACACACAGGACAGATTAAAAACAAAGTGGTATGCTCATATGTGGATTAGACCATGTGTACATGTGTGTGTGCATGTCAGGGGTCAGCTGTATGTGTGGGCAGCCACCAAGTCAACTGTGAGAGCAGGCTGGTGACAGCTGGACCGGTGGCAGGAGCGGAGGAGGGGGGTGGTGGTGGTCCGGTTCTGCACAGGCAACCACGGCTTCAGCTTAACCAGGGTCTTACACTGATCCCTGCTCTACATACAGATGTACATGAGGCTGAGTGTAGGGGCCGCCACAGACTGACGGAGGACTCCTCCGCCACCGTCCCCGTCACCTGCCCCTACAAGGTTTACAGCCAGGTCAGCCTGCAGGGTCGAAATAGGAATGTTAACATCGGAGCACCGTGTCGACGCCAATAAGCCACAAGTAAACATCCATAAATGTGCTATATGGCAAAATGGATTACATTCGCAATGCCATTGTAATCTTCAGCCTCGCAAAGATTATTACCCTCCGTACACTTGCACATACAATCTGTTCAGTTTCGCTATACGCCGTGCTGACAACGGCAACACCGTCTGATGGAGGTCACAATAAATGTGCTAGAGCAAAGAGGAGAGCAATATATCAAACATCTGCCCAATGACAAGCAGGCATGTGGACAGTGTCCTTGGATTCTTTTTTTTTTTTTCTTTTGCCGTTTTGGAGTAAATGATGATCTCAATTCATTTATTGCGTCATCACACTATTGAGACTTTATTGTCGGAGTGTAAAGCAACACAAAAGACTCAAGCTGTGCGACATGATCCAAGGTTATGCTACACATGCTGGTGAGGGAGGCTTTGCTTCAGTGCTGGATGGGATTTCAAAGATGGAACTGCAATAAAGCACAACTACATAGCTTTCCATCTGCTGTGGCATTTAAAACCTGCTGATCACCGCCCCTCTGATACTATAGAGTCAGGAAATCCAACTGCTCGGTTCAGCTCCACTTCCCTCCTGAATATTTAAATCCTTTAATGCACAGAGATAGTAGCCAAAGCCTGAATACCCTTTGATTGATTCCTCTTGCAGTATGTGAACATTTATAAGGCATTTTAGGAGCCCCTTCCCCTATACCCCACCCGCAAGCCCTTATTCGCAGACAACAGTAAAAATCACATCAGATTTATTGGGATTTCACCTGGATAGGTTTTTAGCCACCGGCAGATCAATCACCTGTCATGGATAGCTCATGGAGAGGCAAGCATGTCTTAAATATGTCTGCAGTGCCATTGGCAGCAGTGAAGTCAAAAGGCCCGTGACAGAAACTAATATCGCTGAGTGACTCTGTTTGATGCGCCTCTGTCTCCTGGGGTGAGCAGAATCAGATAAATCACTGGTGGTTTGGACTGCAAAGCCTCCACTGTGGTTTCACTTTGGGCGCACATCACGAGGAAGTGCTGCAAGACACTGGCTTGGTCTTATACCTTTTTCATATGGCAGACTGCCATTTATCACATGGCCATAATACAGAAAACTATTCCATAAAAAATAGGGCAGTAAATCAACGGACAGGTTTAGAGATGGCCAAAAGGGGGACTCTGCCCAGCTGTTGAAGAATCTGCCGCTGCTGGAATTAAAAATCCTGAAGTCTGACCTTCAGAAAATGGAGCTATATTTTGTCCAAATAAGCAGAACAACAAGTTGGTGTCAGTGTGTTGGATGGCCAACAACCTACCGTAGCCTCTACACCTTTACTTTCACTTCAGAAGATCCATTTTCTGCAGAAGGAGTCAACATTGCTATCAGGCATACATTTCCCCAGCAGGGACAATATATCAAATATCATCCAAAAGACATACTGCACCATATTATCGCATAAAAGCATCGACAATATACCCATGATTGGCTGTTTGTCTTTGTTTTCAGGCTGTCTTGTCACTTGTCTAACACTTGTCATTGCTGATCTGGCACTTGCAATCAGAGTCCCCAAATGTCTCACTGGCTGCCTAAGGAAATATGGTAATTCATTCCTCAGTACAAACTTCTACAGTTCTTTTGTTCCGCTGTTAACAGTATTTTGTCTTTAATTTATAGCCTTCATTGCTTCTTCTATATTTTTCTTTTCACTGTTCCATAAAGGACAAGTAGTAAATTGACTAAACGCTTCAGTGCAGCTTAAGTGAATAAAGGAAATGTGACTTTGCATCTTTGCAAGAACATAAAAAATAGAAGGTAGTGGAAAAGTGAAGTTCAAATTCATTGATTTAGGCACTAATTTGTAACTTCCCCCTGCTTTTTCTAACAGAGCATCAGGGATTCATCCACGTCACACTTAATCAGACCTCTACAATTGATCTGCTTACCAAATAAACAGGCGTACAAAGAGCGTAAAACAAGGTAGAATATAAGCACTACAAGCTAAAGTGAGTAAGAAGATAAAGACAAAAGGCAGCCACTACAACTGAAGCTTTATGAGCAGATAATTAGAGTGAGGCATCACAGGACTGGAATCAGAGTCTGTTTGGCAGGTGATCTGTGGAAAGTGCAGCACAAAACAATGCCAGCAAGATGTTTTCAAGCTTGTGGCTGGAATCAACACAAATGGTGCAGTTCTGGGATTGTGAGCAGTTACAGACAAGAGCTTTTTCTTTTTTTCTTTTTGTGCATTAATGTTTGATTAGATATTTGCAAACGTAATGGCACGAACGAAGGAGTTGTTTATGTGCCCTGCTGTCCCACAGGGGTTTGCTAAATTCGGCTTTGGCTTTCAGTATTTGTTCCCTAAGTGTCTCTGCTTCACAAGTCCTGCATGATTAGCTCACATGCAACTTTATTTGAAGATAAATATTCAAGCACATAGGTGTCAAAGACTGTACTAAAATGATAAAGATCACGTTTGTGTAATGGCGTAAGAAACTATACATTAATATCCTTATTGTACTGAAGAATAAAGATGACATAACACTAAAACTACAAATGATGGTACTACCTAAATCAAAAAGATGTTTCCACTGTATAGTCAGTCTTAGACCAGTTAATGGAGTCTAATGGAAATCACCATTAATAATTCTTCTAGGAGGTAGGCCGTCATGAGCAAAAGTCACATACATAAATGCTTATAGTATAACACACCATAGCATAGACTGACTCTGAATTCACAAAATATTTTTCATTTAGCTTTGACTGAAAAATGTGGACACACGCCAACTATGTCAAACTACGGCTATTTTTGGATGCTGATTTTTTTTTTTTTTTGGCCCTTCACCTCATTTTGCTCTCACTGTACTTATGATAATGATGAATCTACAGATTAGTTAAATGGCTGGGGATTTAAAGAGATTAGCACAGCTGTAGTTTTTAATCAGAGCTTAGTTAAACATATTCATACAGGTGAAAGAAGAAGAAAAAAAAAAAAGAGGAAAGACCGTTGTAATCATCTGGTGGTAAATGAATCTGCACTTTTTGTAATTGTGAAGGTCAAACTGTCAGCCGTGTTTTCTGGGCAGTCTAATTATTAAATTGTATTACACAAATATCTCTCAGGCTCAGACAGCACTGATCCTGATTGCAGGATACGTACATTGAACCACTGAAAGACAGAGTGATATTTAACATGGTCCAACAGCTGGGCCACTCAGCCTGCATTTATGGTGTTTAGTCTATTCTCGATTATCATTTCAGGCTGCTGTTGCATTTCAGATATTTTGTAATATTCTTGTACCCCACTAAAGGCATGCAGCCTTCTAAAAAACTGATTCAAAACTCTGGTATACTGCAAAATACAAAGAAATGTACCTGGTGCAGATGTGTGAACTCGTGTAGTCAGAGGCTGAATGTAATTGACGTTCATTTATTTGTCAAAGTTCTCAATTCTAGCTTTAATCAAATGACAAAATACCTCCAGTGACATAGTCAAAGACATGCTAGTGACGCATATTATTACGAATGGCAAAACAGTTACATGCTCTGCTGCTGATTTTCATGATTTTCAAATCTTCACCATTCCACTTTAAACCAAATTTGCGCTCGACATTTTAATTGCAATGCATTCTAAAACCACGTGTTGAGCAAAAGAAAATCAAATGCAAGGTCAGTTCCACAGACAAGACATTCTGAAAACGGTACTTACGTGCACATATGTACACTGAAACAGATTTCCTGTCTCGTATATGTGTACCTCTGTTGAATGCTGCTATCAACGATGTGAATTTCTCCACTGTGAGATAAATAAATATCTTATCTTATTTTGCTTGTTGTTCTATCTCTGCTGACTCTTTAGACATCACCTTTTGAAGCAGTTCCACTGTAAATAATTGGATGGAAATCCATAGTCCTTGTCCATTACAAAGTTTTAAAGCTAATATGAGACTACAGCTGTCTGAATTAGTCAAATCAAGTGCACATCTTCTAAAGTTGCTTTCTTTTTAGGAGTAAAGTCCCTCTTTCTGTTATTGTCCCTTGTTCAAGGCTCGGCAATCACGCGTTATCTGTTAAAGCACAAAGAGGATTTTTTTTTTTTTTGTACTAAAATGTCAGGAACTCTGGAAAATGCCCACTTGAGTTCTTTAAATCATCCTGCTTAAGCCTTAAATCGACTGCTGACCTACAAAGTTTTGTGGGGCAATAAAAAGACAAGAGTGCTGGAGGTCATTAATGGTTAAAACTAAACATGTTGTGTTGAGTCATTTTAGCAGAACTAATGACACTTTTCCTGCCACAAGACTAAGGGCAGAATTAAGCCGGTCATAATGTGTTTTAGTTCTCAAGCTAAACAATAAAGCAACAGCACTATTGTAGAATGATTTTGCAAGGTGATGCAGCACTTACTCATTGGAGGACGTTTTCAGGTTTTGGTTTTTTGCTGTGTTTGGCTACTACATGTATTCATATATTCAATCTGAACTCACTTCTCTTGCTATACTTTGCCAATTACAGAGCACTGTCTTTTAAATGGATGGGAGATGAAACGCTTGGTGGTAGGTTAGACAATTACATCAGCTGTGTATAATTCCTATAAAGGTCACAGATTTCAGCGCGGCGGTTTGATTCTATAGTGATATCATAAATTGTCCCCAAAGAAGCTACTGAGGACTGGCTCGGATGATCAGCACTTTCACTGATAATGACACTGAGGAGGATGAGTTTATCAACTTGTGAGCAACGGCTAAGTGTATTGATCATGTAGCAGGAGATGGGACATGTGCACATTGTTAAACAGCTGCAGCGGAGACGTCATGCCCAGAATATAAAAGCGGGCATTAAACACTGCAGAGATGAGCCCTTGCTTCTCAGCCAGATGTATTTACCGCTGCAGCGTCACGTTAATGAGCTGGATGAGGAATCAGACGGAGGACTTGACACCTCAGCAGCAACTCATCCATACATAGCGGGGTTTTTATTATGTGACAATACAATTTAAAAGGTCAGTGTCTGAAAATTAGAAGTTGAACAACTTAGATTAAATTGAGACTTTGCTACGCGCTGAGGAGAAGCCTGGTGGTTGTAGTAGTATTTGATAATGTGTGGTAATTATTAATATGTAATAAAAATGCAGAAACATAGCGGTGTAAATAAGCCGCTTACAGCTGACGGAAATGTGCAGGGTTAGAATTTTTTAAATAATAAAATGATAAGCAGTATGATAAGGAAAACAAGTAAAAGAGGAATTATAATATGAAAAAAAAAATCCCAACGGAAGAGATTACAATATACATATGATTCTATGGCAGAGCTCATATTCTCATCACCGACTCTATGTAAGTGTCAATGTGCGCAGAAAATTCAATTCACCTTATCAACAATATTCAATTTACAGGGGCAGATAACGTGTGTACGGGCTGAACATGCAGATGTGGGTACCTGCATTATTTACCTGTTCAATTTATCAAAAATGTCCAGGTGGCAGCAGTGTGGAGGTACCACAGGCGGAGGGGGGAAAAAATACTAAAAGAAATAATCTCATAGTATGATAAAGCCACGACAGCTATCCTGAATGAATCCTGTGTCTGCATTCCTTGAGCTTGTTCTGTAAAGAAACTGCTTCCACCATATGTCACCCACTAGAGGGGGATAAGCACATCTTAAATGTTTGTTACTCAAAGACTAACTAACAGAAGACAGGGAATACAGAGGCTGTCTGTGTGGGGCCGCTACTGCTGCTTGTTTTACTTTGAAATGTGGCAGCACACTTAGTCCTGTTAACGCTCGTTTCTCATCAGATTAGAGACTGGCTGAACGGAGCTGTTGTGAAGCAACTTCTTCACATTACTTTTCAATGATCCCCTTGAATGACTTTGGCAACAGCCGAGCAAGAGAGGCAATGATACAAAACAGTACTGAGAGGTGTGTGCACGCATGTATTAATGATGCTACACAGACAAATATCTGCTCACACAGTCGCATAATGGAAACTAACCTCCCAAACCTCCCACAGCGTGAGAGCTCAGGGACTACCTGCTACCTCTACCTGCTTATCCCTATAAATACATATATTTCAGGCAGTTACATTCCTGAGCCTGACTGCACATTTTTTAACACTCACCTGACTTACACAGTGCATTAAAGTATGTTACTATCATTGCATGGTGTACAGAGAGGTGGCAAAGTAAAGGAGGAACGAACATAAAGCGTCTTTGTAAAATATTAGCTCACTATGTGCTGCATGCTAGAGTGACTTCACCTAGACAAGTCTCTGAAACTCTACTGGCAGGATGAGCAGTATTCTTCCAAAAAAATATCGTGCCCTAAGGATAGGGGCATCTTGGATTAGACCACTCCCATCAGGACAGAAATGTTCCATCACAGGATAAAGGTGATCACTCAGAACAACTTTATATTGATTTGCAGTGACCCTTCCCTCTAAAGGAACAAGTGAACACAAACCATATCAGCAAAATGCCTTCACGGCACAACAGAGCCGCCTCCCTGTAGGTGTTAACCGTTCCAGGTCTTTCTTTTAGCTTTTCAGCTGTCTCTACATTAATCACAGCATTTTTATTTTTTTTTTAATGTTTGGTTTTTTAATTTTTCCTGCTGAAACTTTGTAATGTCACATTCTGATAAGAGTCATACAGACTTCAGCAGAACTATTTCTGTTTAAATATAATTCTATGACACAGAATGCACGTCTATGATGATCTTTTGAACCACTACTATACAAACTAATAAGAAATGAACTACAGTTCAGCAAAACTGCTTTGTTACTACATGGGCGTTATTACATAATAATAGAGTAGTTTCATAAGAAGCTTACATCAAATGCACCATACCAGCGTGTTTATGCGTAAGCAGTCAAGTAATACAGGATTTTGCTGGTGATTGGATCCACTTACTGGGTCACCAGGTATAGCATGACTCACACTGAATCCAGTTTGTAGCAGCGTCATGACACAAGCAACAACCTGTCTCCCTCTCACGACTCCAACTACAGTATTCGCCTCAAATCTGCTACAAGCAGGCTTCAGAGCCAAACAGACTGTGTGTCGTGATAATTCAGGTAGATGCACCTCGTCGTGTATCCATCCATACTCCATCTAAACCTCTAAAACCAATGGATGTCCACAGTGACTTTTGATCCTCAACATCAGAGTGAAGCCTCCAGCTCTTGTATACACAGGAATGTTTTTTGGAGGATTTAGCCCAAGGACAGATGAAAAGCCTCTTTACTTTATGTATCGGTGCAGTTTACAAATTCAGTCGACTTTCGGAGCTTCGGGAGTCAGCGGTCAGCAAATCTACAGAGCCAATCTGCAATTCAGCTACATCATGAAGCTTTGATGACGTTGTCGTCCAAATCGAAACATTAGATAAGGCATAGATGGTAATACTCTTGTTGGCCAAAGTGGATCTTTGTGAAAGGATCTTGACCTTATAAAACCTTGTCACAAAGTTATTGATGACCTGTTCCCTGTTTGGTTTAATCCTATATGCGCTACCTCTGTATATGACCTTCATATATCTACCTCAGCTGTTTCACTGTGTTGATTAAAGACATAGAAGGTGTGAGCCTTTAAGTATTTTGACCACGTACATTGATCCCCGTCAACGACATTAACCCTAAACTATTCTACTGCTGTCACAGCTGAAACATGACTAATGTCATTGAAAGGAATGTGAGATGTGCCCTCTCACAGTGGGGACTAATCAATTTATAAAATGATTTATGAGGCAGCGCCTACCAGGAGAATCACATGTAAGACACAGCACATACAGCTTCCCACGCGTGTGTGATGTCTTTTATTTGGATTTCAGCATGTGACTTGACTAGAAAAAAAACAATTCCTTGATAAGTATTCAAGAGACGTACCAGCCAAGCATGCCTGCTCCCATACAGCCTGCCTGTCTGTTTGCCTGCCTGTTTGGCAGCGTTTTCTAGGAGGAGCTCACTGCTCAGTCCCACACAGGAAGCAGAACATAGAGAGAACTGCACCACACAGCCACACTGTGCCTCGTGCAGTAGCCAAATCTCTTGATAAGTTTATACACTACAATCAAGCCGCAGGCCATGACGCCTGGTACGGATTACCAAGGGATTACAATATATTCACCCCACTGGGATTCCATCACATGGTGGATCAGATCTCTGTGACAGGGGACCAGTGTGCAGCATTCCCTCAGGGCCACAAACACTACTGTGACAGATTTGACAAAGAGCCTAAGTCTGTCTGACAGCTCAACACAAACCACTGTCTGGCTACAATGTGAATGTTAAACTAACACTACAGGGTTTGACATCGTCGAGTTCTGCCATGGCATTTCTCCTCCATTACCTTCCAGAGGGCAGAAAGAAAAACAATTAGCTGTTTTGGAAGTAATTAAGACAGTATGGCCAAGAGTTACTGGGTGCAATCCAGTCCATTAGTGATGCAATGTTGCACAAAGAGCATGGATCAGAGCAAAGGCCAATTTGAGTATTCCAAGTCCCTCGCAAATATGCATTTTTCTGTTTGAATAATTAAAATGTCAGTTTCGCAACTAGAAAAGGAAAATTTTCCCGAACACCTTATAAATTATAAATGACACTATGGATGTCAATTAATCACCAGAGCCACATGCCTGCATGCAGACCTTTGGCAGATTAAGTCGGAATGCCTTGGACTGCTGGAAAAATTAAGTAACAGCTTCAAAAGTAATGTCACGAGGGAAAAATTATAAATCCTCTTGTTCTCCATTTGTTGCATTAAACACTGGACACCATCTGTTGGGTTGGAGCGCTGAATACAACAGCAGCAGGGTGGCAGCTGCCATCCTAAGACGCAACAGCTTGGCCACAGCCTCATGTTGCACGCTGACACACTCTAAAAATACTACTCTGGGCTCCGTTAATGGGCTCTTACACTGTCTTAGATATGGCGAGCAGACCAGCACGCTGAGCGGAGATGAAGCTAAAAGGTCAGTTATCAAAACGCTAAACAAAAGGCTGTTTGGTTGGCAGGGCAGCTGGGATTACTGAGTATTATCACAACATTTCAGAAAAAGACACGAGCTGGTCTTGGTATCTAACATGTCAATCCGCTCTGTTGACCCCTCCCTTGACTCTGACCCCTCCTCCAGGCAGTAGGTGACTGAGATGGGCGTTCGTCTAGGCTGCTTGAGCGACTCCCCGTGGTGGCCGCTGCTGCTGCTGCTGTTCTGCACTGTCCCCTACTGTTCGGGCCGGCCGTTTGGGATTCCCACGCCCTCCGTGAACGTGGCGGTGGTGTTCAGCGGCTCGGCCTACCAGACGGAGATTAAGGGGCGTTTAAGCCGGGAAAACTTCATGGACCTGCCGCTGGAGGTGAACCCCATCACTGTGCTGGTCAACAACACCAACCCACGGGCGCTGCTCACCCGTATCTGCGACACCCTCTCCACCAACCGCGTCCATGGCGTGGTGTTCGAAGACAACGTTGGTTCGGAGGCCGTGGCGCAGATCTTGGACTTCATTTCCACTCAGACAGCTGTGCCCATCGTGGGCATCAGTGGAGGCTCCGCTGTTGTCCTGCCATACAAGGTCAGTGGGGTCAAGGATGGGGAGAGAGCCAATAAAGAGTGGATTGGAGCTTAAGCCACACCCGTTGTTTGTGAGATCGTCATTGTAGAATGTTATGTAATAGGTGCAGAAATATTAAATAATCCCACAGATCAGCAATCCAGTACCACAATGCAGCACTCCATTACACGTAAAAGTCCTGCATTCAAAGTTAAGACATCAGCAAAATACACCAATTTAAATATCAAAAGTGAAAGCATCTACTATGATAATAACTTTTATTATTGAGTAAATATCACTTATGCATGAGAATTCAAGCTGTATTTTAAAGCAACGCTGGTTGAGATGGAACTAATACATGGATTCTATATACTGTTTACAGTCTGCTCATAGATGCCAGATGTCAAATCTTTACTTACAGTTGACTACAGAAGGCAAATAAATGGAAATCTTTGAGTAACCATAGGTTTAAGGTACAAATGCTTGAGATGTGCATTGTACCTGCCTTTATTTTGCTTTCTGCAACTAGTTTTCAGCATTTGCAAATTAAACCACAAAATTTGACACAAGGTCTTATTTTTCCTCTTGTCTAGAACAGAGCACCACCACAGGCCATAATAGCACATTAATACCTCTATTAATCATGTATGATGAATTGTCACGGTAGAGGAGGAGCACACACAGCACAGCAGCTCTGATTCTGAAAAACTTGTTTCTGGGCTCAGTTGTTTGTGGCCATTTTTTCGTCAGGTGTCAAGTATTTCATACCATAATTAAAGTCAGACGGGCAGATCGCTCTGTATTTAGATACTCAGCTAATCAATGCAAACACAGTCTGCAGCACAGTCAATGGTAATTACAATCCTCAGAGCAAAAATGAAATCATTTCAGCCACAATTCCACTCGAGGTGCAGATTTATTTTCCTGAGAGCAGTTAAATAATCATGAAGAAGCCCACACGTACAGTGATTTGAGTGCTAATTATATCAGCCGGTATTAACATTAGGTAGAAGGACAGGCATAATCTGTCTTTTTAAAATGACTTAATGATTAATAAGTATAAGAAATACCAATTTGCTTTGGAATGCATTACTGTTCCTCTAGGTTCAAGAAGCAAGAAATGGAATTAGGGAACTTTGGCAAGGTCAGACATTAAACAACATCCCTCAGATTTTAACACTAATTGTAAGCCAAAGTTGGCCATTATAAGAAATTTCTGCATTGCGAAACATCTTTGTGGAATAATTATCAGTACTGTTTTAGTACCGTATGTTGCTCTGAATCTGACTTTGGGGCAATGAGCTCGAGAGACGCTTGTGACACATACAAGCAATTACTCTGCATTTGAGTTGAAGCTGGAAGGTTTAGCCATCTATAAGGGCAGGAAAGCCCACCACAAAAGGCTCAGCCACAGGGACCAGCTATAATCCTTTCAAAATGGCTTTTTTTTCTGGTGATGTTTCAGCGTCTTCTGCAAAAGACACTATTGCAGAGCTGGGCATCAGAGGATAACATGACATGTTCACGGATACAATTTGAGGCCGTGTGAAACCGATTCTTCAGTTGATGATTTAAAGATTCAGGGCATGTTGCTTGGTGGTAATAATATATTTAATGCTACATGCTATACCTTGAGAATATGATACAGTGTAGGAAAGTTATTTTAATACTTTGAAAAGTTAGGAATTGGATATGAAATAACTTGATTTTATCAGTACATGACAAGAGGCATATTTTTTTTTTACATTTTTAAATTTTTTTTTGGGATGATAAAGATAAAGTTAGTTTATTCAGAATTCTGCATGTGCGGCAGATAGACAATAGGAAGAAACCAAGAACAGACCCCTGGGTGGCACAAGAAGAAACTCCCACTATGTTTCATGTGTACAGATGTTGACTCAAATACTTTTTTCTGATTTGTAATTTAACTGAACAGCAAGTTGTACACGAGATTACTGAAGTCGTAATGGAATAGAGAGACATTACGGTTAACAGCATCATGGGTATCATAATTAGACTAGACCCCAAGCATTCTTACTTTTTAAAGCACTTTGAATTGGATCAAGCATCTGAATAACACCTGAAAAATTTCTTTTAAAATAGAATCAATACATGCATAAAAGAAATCATTTGCTCTCCTAAAACACTCTCCGTCTGGGAACAGTCTTTTGTGTGTTTGTGAAAAACATGGCAGGACAGAGATTGGTCTTTGAATAAAAATAACTTGTAATTCTGAGATCAGTATGATTTATTCTAGCAAGACAGATTTTGGACAACAACATAAGCCTAACCTAGTCATGAAATGCCACCGCATTTCTCTTTCACTCCATAGTGTCAGTGATCTCAGTCTCTGAAAAGAATCGTCTGAAAGGAAAGATAAACCTTTTGTCAAACAATCAGAGATGGTAGAACAACTTTTGTATGCTTAAAGCTATGTATCCTGGATTAGAATTTGATTAAACTTTAGAGTCAATCATAATCTTTTTTCACCGAGTCTTGAGGCATTTTCGGTTTTATGAGAAACAAGGAGACTATGGTGTGACCACGGTAATTTCCTTAATTCATATGGGTTTGTAGACAGCTCCCCTGTCAGCTGCATCCATTTCAGAAAACAAGTTGGGTGATCTTGCCATCAGCATGGCTTCTCTCGGGTAATAAAAGAGATGTCACTCAGCAGTTAATGCCTCCTGCTGCTCATTTACACTCTAACTATTCTAACTTGAGGACAAAAACATCAAATCAGTCACAATAAATTACAGAATAAACACGTATAATAAGAAATAAGCGTAATGACAAAGGCTGGCAACTGTTAAAATGAATAACTGCTTTTCATCAGTAATTAGTCAGTGATGGAAGTTGAAACCATTAATACACGCCATTTAGTCAAAGCATTAAAACTGCCTTTCAGAACAGCAAGTGCATGCATTATTAATATGGATGGCCTCAGTTGGAAACCAACCGTAATCTTCTGCTACCCACTGAGGTACCAGGCCTCTGATTGACATGCACACCTCCCTGCCTCGTCTGATAATTTGATACTTTTTGAGCTAGTAATTGCTTATGGCCTCATATAGTCAACGGTTCATATATGATTCACTAAGAAGAGCACAGATTTAGGTTTCGAATGACCATTTCTAGAGCATAAAAACAAAAAGAGTCTGCTAGCCTTCTGTTGGTATACCCTGAAAACCACTTGTGAAAAGTTATATTGTTGCGTGGGGATTCAGTTATACTGATGGGAAGCTGATGGCATTCAAGATTTTAGTTGGTTATTAGTGTGTTCACAAGCTCAAGCATGTGCTGAAAAATAAAGCTTGGATCACAAACAATCATTTTGCGGAAAGGAGAAATAAGATTGATGCAAACTGACGTAGTTTCTCTCAGTTCAGAGCAGTTCACGCAAGCACTGAAGTACACCCAAGTCTCTGTAAGTTGATTTTCAAAGTGTACTTAACCATAAACTAATGCATGTCTGGAGGGTTAGATACCTTGAATAGCTGTAGCTCAGCTGGTAGGATCTCCAGCCCCTGCTGACCACATATCAACATGTCCTTAAGCAAGATAATGAAGACCAAATTGCCTAAATTCTCTCTGGGGGGAAACAATGTAAATGGCTTTGAACATTAGGGATCTGTCAAATGAATGTAATGTAAATATAATCGTATTTAAGAGGATAAGGGGTGTAAGACTTGGTTGGGAAAAAAAAAAAAAAACTTTCCCTGACTTTAAAATCTCTATCCACTCTTGAATGTCGAAAAAAGGTCTTGGGAATTCAGCTACTACGGATAAAGCAAAGCTGGCATCTACGATTAACACTGAATACTAAATATAGTTTAGCAGGTTAAAGGAAGAAGAAAGAGATGTCTGTCAGACCACTACAGATTACATCAGGCAAAGAGAGCTGGAAAAGTTACACTTTACCTCTGGGACCAGCCTATCTGAGCAACGGTAGTGAAGCTTACCACAGAATTCAGATTTTTATCATTGGAAAACAATGGATATGAAACAAACCTATTGCTTCACTATCAAATTTTGACAGTTAAATTAAAACTCAAGGTTTGAAAATAAGTTATAATATAGTATTCAGAATACTGGCAGCAAAATTATATCTCTATTATAAATTCTTGTGTCTCCATTAAGTATTTGTGTCTCACTGAATTTGGATAACAACATAGTCAACTGTACATGCTTTAATTGGTCATTTATTAGCATTTAGGTGGTTTCAATGTAACAAAGTAGACTATACATGACAGGTATGTTCCAAACACTCAGATGATTTTGATCCAACCCTCTTGGAGTCTCCTCGTAATCAGAGAAGCCTCCCGTCGATTGATTTATGGGCCGCTGTCAAAGGTAGTCAACAAGGCAATGAAGCTCATTCATTTTTCATCCAAAACACTGAGAGCGCACAGTTTGATCTTTCTGGAAATGACAGAATGAAATTAGGTGATAAACCAATCCCTGCTCTCAGGACATTTCAGTTTTTTGATTGGCAACATCAGAGCAGATGTACCATATCCTTGTGATTTTCTATCCCAGTGATAAGCATCCAGTGAAGAAACTAACAATAAGATGAAGACTAAGCACAGAGTATTGCTTTTTTTAGATGTGTAGTTAGAACCCATTCAAGATAGCAGGCAGGTGTTAACTTGAGATGGACACCAAAGTTACGTGCTTCTCTACTGGCAAATCAATCAGTGCAGTTATAACTGAAAAATATCTCCTGGTGTAGCTTTGACTGCAGGAGCTTTACTATAACACAGTTGGAAACAGCTCTGACAAATTTCTGAACAAAGACACCTAATGTGCTTCAAACATAATTATACAGTCAAGAGCATTTTTGTAGTTTTGTAATTGTCGAACAGATGTAGCGTATATGCTAATTTTTCCCTCACTATGCATTTAGTTCAATATCCTGACCTGAAATTCAAAACATCCTTTGAAGCATCCATTCTGAGGTGTGACAGATCACATCCTCAGTGCCTGAGCGCTTTAAGTGAACAAAATGTAAGTCAGACACCAGCGAAACCCTGATTGTCTTTGCAAGAACAAGGGCCTGAGGCATTTTCTCAAAACTAGAGCAGCGACTTTTTCCTCTGTCTGCCTTCACTACTTTTTGAAGTCACTTGTCTCCACTTTTGCCTCCTGTATTTTAAAACCAATGGCACAGTTAACGTAACCTGTCTCGACTGAAACAGACCAAGCACAGAAGAGTTGTACAATACAGCCAGAGGGGAGAGAGACAAGGTGTTACCAGTGTGTCAGTACATGTGCATGGGCAGTGTAGTGTTTCAGCTTAACACCACTCAAATGACAGACCGAGTGATGTGGGCAAGATGAGCATTATGATTCACAGAAACTATATATCAGCACATGCAGTATTAAAAAGGACAACCCACAATTTTCACACATGACGTTGTCTACTTGTCATGAGACTAACCAGTCAGTAAAAACAGTTGTCCTGCATTAGGACTGGGTAACACGGTAAAATCTTTCAACTGGTGGCAGTTAGTCCAACAACCAAAGATTGCCGATATATTTGCAGACTCCATTTGAAAAAGAGTCACATCAGTGTTTACCACACACTGATTTATTTGTGGCGGACTGCCAAATACTATTTCATAAGATGTTATTTCATTGTAGAGCATCTGAAAACAGCCTCTCCTCTGCATGCACACCCCGAATCAAAACATACACCACAGAAATCATTTTGCTGACTTTTCTCCTCAAAGTAGATCCAGTCCGAGGTTTATGAATGGTTAGTATCATGAAGATCTCTGCACAAAACAAGCTAAAAACGAATGCATTTAAGTTACCTCTAACAAATTAGTCTATCTGCTCTTGACACAACACTGTCAATCTCTGGGATCCAACTCATTTCAATTAAGTTATTATCGGCAAACAAGTAGTCATGTTAGATCTGTGGCTCCTAACTGTGACAAGGAGACCTCTGGTTGTAGGATAAAGGCCAGTTCATACTTTCTACATCTGTGTACACAGACCAATGAGTGTCCAGAGGATGTCTAAGTGGCTCTGTTCATACGACAATAGGTCCAAGTCAGTCTGGGAAGACAGTCGTATTGCCCCTCATGCCAAACGGAAAAACACATGGGGCATTTTCTACAGTATATAGCAGCTACTTACAGATTGTGTGTGGTACCATGTCATTGATTATTCCTGAGGTGTGCCGACCACTGTGGTTGGACACAGCACAGGATATGTGGAGAAATTAAACCTTTCCACTGTGTCTGGACTCCACTGATGGATATTATGTACAAATCAAAGCACCTCCAAAATTAGTCAGTAACAACTCTGTTAAAAATCAACTATAAAGGTGTGCATGGCCAAGAAACTACTTGTAAATTCTGTCCTCATACCAAACATTTGTTTTAAGCACTAGTTTTCCTGGCACTTGTAGTGCAGACAGTTCGTGCATTCACAAATTTGGGCTACAGGCAGACGATCCGCACGGACCCTCGCCAATTTTAGAGGATGACAAAATTTATGTCATGCATATCCTTGAGGATGTGGGTGCAGATGCAGAAAGCATGAACTGGCTTTATGTGTCTTTACTCTGGCCCAGCTCATAGCCAATAACTATTGGTCAGACCAGCTCTGCAGCGATGAGGAGAGTCACCGAGACGTCACTCTATTGTTGTTATTAGTTTGGTCCTCCATTGAATGGTAATGTGGTTCAGAGTGATTAAAAATAACCCAACATAAAACTAAACTCTAGTTTCCATTTTCATTTTGCAAGATATTTTAATTGGTCAGATTTCTGATAGTCACTGTAGACTAGAACAGAATTGCAGGTATACATAATTACTTGCCAAATTCCAGTGATTATCTTGTGCCAAATGCAGAATGAAATTCCACGCTCAGATGCATATCGTTTCCATCTCGCTCCACAGCATCTATACAGTAACATAGTCTGTGTTTTGTGAGAAATGGCAAAGGACCAGGGAGTTGTGTGTCTGTTCCTGGTCACCGTGCAGGATCTACGTGACGTCAGCAGCACAGGAAGGCGGTGCCAGGGCACTTCCTGCTGCGTGGCGGAGGCAGACATATGTCGCAGCAAAGAGCCGTGGCCAGAAGTCACTCTTCATAGAGGGACAGAGAGGAGGGGGAGATGGTTGCAGATGGGTCATGTGAACAGGGGAGCCATACACCACTTTGTGTTCCATACCCTCTGCTAATTTCACTCATTTGCATCAGTACATCCTTTCGTTGCGGCTTTAGTCGCTGACATCAATATCTTGTTCCATTTAGATTTTTGGACGCATTCCAACTCTATCAATAGATATCACACACCTGAGTCATTGAAATAACCTTCAGCTATTCACTATGATATTATTAAGTAGGTAAAGAGCATTTATTTGGTCTTTGTCCTGTTTATTTTCTTAAAAACTACTGTTTTCAATGACCTATAACCACCGACTTCGTATAAACAGCTGTGGTTGAAAGATAATCAGTGCTTTACACACAATCCAACTCAGGCCAGTTTAAAAATCTTTTTAAATCTAAACGTCAGGCTACAAAACATTATATCAACTGGACTGGACATGTTAGGATTTGAGTGCAAGCTGCGGCTGTGGTTAAGGTGGTAGAGCAGTTGTCCTCTGATCACGCGGTTGGCGGTTCGATCCCCACAGTCGAAGTGTCCTTGGGCAAGACACTAAACCTGAAGCTGCTCCCAAGGGCAGGCAAGTGCCTTGCATGGCAGCTCTGTCACCATTTGTGTATGAATGTGTGTGTGAATGGGTGAATGAGAAAACATTGTAAAGCTTTGAGTAGCACAAAGGTAGAAAAGTGATATATAAGTGCAAACCATAAAACATTTTAAAGGATAGCTGACAGTGTCGACTAGTGCAGCGATTCTGCAACTGTGTTTGTAAACAGATATGAGTTCTTCTGTATACAGTATTTTAGAATGTAATCTCAACCTCAAGAAGCTAAGCTTTTCACTCAATGGCTGTAATCTTCTTTGGGACTGTAGACTGTTACTGTGAGCTTCGTTTGACGACACTGTGGAAGTGCAGCTTATTGACAGAACAGATCCACAGAAGATAGCCATTCACAAACAGTTATGATCACACAGACAGCATCCATAGTGCTGAGCAATATGCTACCATGAGATGACAGATATTTTACTTTTTTTAAAAACATTTTTCTTGCTGTAATAGATTAATGGAAATTTGGGAGTTTGAGGTTTTCAGTATTGAACGGAATTAGCCAAAAACATGTTTCAGCACAACTGAATGTAGCAATTTATCAATTTAGAACAATCCCATTTCATGACATGTACATCTTGCCTACCTTTGGCTATACAAATCAATTTTTAAGGTTTCCTGCAGTGGTTTTAAAAGGAGGCAGCTTGCCTATCAATATTTAAGAATCAATTTCACTATCATAAGAAGGAATTATTACATTTTCATAAATGTAACAAGCTCATCACGCAGAGCTGATGGATAATCACATTTCTGTCATCATCACAATATAGATATGTCCAAAAACCACATCACAAAAGTCTGCCTGAAATGTGACAAATAAAAAACATTGACACTCAGCATGCAAACATTTGACTTACCCTGGATGCATCAGTCATGCGTTCACACCATTTGGCCAAACAGATGAAGTCCCAGCTAGCAGTCAGCTAATTGGAGATAATTTGGTGGTGGTGAGGAAAACCTCAAGAGACTTTGTGTCAAGTGTAGAAAAAAAATTATTTAACAAGCAGTAGTTATCATTAAGCTTTAATTTTCTGTTGATGGATAGATTGATGTCATTTCCTTCACCGTGGCGTCCTAAAAGAAAAAAAAAAGGATGATGAAAACAAACATATGAGTGTAAAAAAATGTAAAGTCGTGTACATTTAACAAGGACAAAGTAGGCACATTAAGATAAACAGTAGCATCATTACATACATAATTTAACAAGTTTAAATTGCTGTAAGGTAGAACATGTGTTTAACATGAAGTCCTGAGGTGTGTTCCATCAATGAGCACAGTAGGTTACGGCATTTTTTCCAGATTGCATAATCATAAATGGGGCTATCAAAGGAAATTTAAACTTGTCGACAGGTACAGTGAGTCACGCTTCTAAGTCCTAAAAGTGATGATGGATAAAATGATGGTTCAGCTACAACACCTTTGTAAATAAAAAAAGACAGTGTTGTTCCCTTCAAGACATGAGTGATGGCCACCCTACCTTCTCAAAGAGGATACAGTGATGGGTTCTGAAACTGTCACCTGTAATAACTGTAAAGGAACTGTGACACGCAGCATCAAGTGGCTGAAGGTTATGGGCAGTAGCATGTATGGAAATTACATCAGCATCGTCAAGCACTGATAAAAAATGTTGCCCATACAATCTGAAACCTGCTGCTACAGAAAAGGCACTTATTTTTTTATGTTTTTTTTTTGTCAGCTCTTGAAAAAAAAGCCAAATGTGAGTTTTAAAAGATATTTTATCATGAACATGTAACAAGACACCTTGGCACTTGAGAAATGAGACTTTTAATTTGAGCCTCAGTTATTCAAAACGTCTGACTTCAAA
>NW_007578706.1:45090-50704 GCF_000690725.1 Stegastes partitus
TAAGCTATAGGCAAAGCTCAAAGACAAAAAGAGCACATTTAAGTGAAACTAATGTTTAGAATTATTAATAGTAGCTGCAGGTTCTCACAAATCACAGGCCACAGATGCATCTTTTGCGCAAGACACAAAACGTCTTCAAGAATCTAAAGCTAGTCTAGTTGCTTTTGACTTATCCCCTCTTGTTATAACGTGCATCATTATTTATTGTAGTCAACTGTGCAGAACAGGCTGTAAATCGCAGCCAGAGAGAGCACGCATCCGTCAATTTATCAGTCAAACAAGCTTCAAATACTGGCAGAGACCGCAGGTAGTGAGAGTCTAAAAGCGAAACAAGTTACTCTCAAACATACTTTTTTCATTCTCTGGTTGAAAGTTTCACATCTATCATCGTGGTCCTAAAAGTCAGTGTGGACCTTTTACTATTTACTTCTCCTTGACAGTAAACTGAGTTCTAGACAAAACAAAACATCGAAATACAGAATCTTAAGCTTTTATCTTCATTTTCTGACATCTTCAAGACCCAACAATTAATCGCAAGACTAATCGACAAACTGATGAACACAGAAAATAATCAGCAGATGCAGCCTTCGCCAAGAGCGATGTCACAGTGTACTGAGACACCCTGTAACACACTTGGAAGTCAGCAGAAGTTTCAAAGAGTTTTAGCTGCTGCCAAGTTTCCAAGTGTAGGTACTTTGTTGACTTCAGCACATTGAGATGACAACACAGAAGACAGATTTTCCCTTTTTTTCCCCTTCAAATGCCTTCAAATAAGACATCACACGATTTGTTCATTTCAAGCCGACTAAACTCTTAAATCTGCATTTGCTTTGTAGACAGGTGATCTCTACTGGTGGACAATTTATTCTACATTTTGTGTAAATGACTGCTGGCTTCACTTCATTCCCTACAATCATATGCCTTGGACAGTCCTCTGCATGCTCTGCACACTGACAAGCCGGTCGTGACTTCAGGCTTTGAGCTGCAGCTGAGCCTGTGGTAATGCCCCAGGCTCATTTGGACTGCGCTATCAGTTTGCTCTCTGCTAATTGAGCTGTTGAGAATGCAGTTTGCAGGGGGCTTTAATCTGACAGACCCGTGGGCTAGTAAGCATGTACAAAGCATACAGAAACAGAAGCTGATGTGTTGAACACACACACCTGCGCAGACACTTCTCTGACACCTTTGGCACCTGCCACGGAACAAACTGATTGTGCGCCATCGCAGTTGTTGCCGAAACGGGCAGCTGCACGTACAGGAGCGAGGCAATAACGCTGACAGATTTGCTGTGGGACAGTGAGAGGAAGGAGAAAATGAGTAGATTTATATGATCTTCTCAAGCTTCTCCGTGACTAACCTGCATAAGATCCTTTGCACCCAGTATGCAGCCGGCCGACCTCCAGTGCGGTCTAATCCATCTTAGTCCGCAGCAGGTCCTCACTGAGCAGCAGAACCAATTCCTAGTAAAGAAGCTGATAACAGAATGTCATTTATGTGAATATTAATCAGTGACATAAGGAGACGAGGCATCGTAAAGGAAAAGATATGAGCTTTGGGGTTTAATTTAATGACTGATAAATGAAAAAGAATCACTGCCGAAGAATTAATATTCATTTTTCTTTGCGTTCATTATGGTTGTCGGTTGAGGCAACTTATCTTCCTATGAATAAGAAAAATGGTGCATCAAAAACTATACATCAAAGACCTCTATAATAAATAGAGATTCTTCACAGTTTGGGAACAAGTCTGAGCAAACAAGGGCAGTGACAAGTGAAACAAGGCAACAGAAAAGGAAGATATTTTCAGGCGCGTGAGCATGGTAGAGGCACAAAGTCAGTGGATTTAGCTGTGACGTCTGAAACTGTAAGACGCTCATACATCACAAGACCGCTGAACTTCTCTCAAGGACGACGAGAAGACAGAATGAATAAGATCACAGGCCGGTTTGCAGTCTCAGGACACCTGACCCCTCCATTTTCTGAGCTCTGAGGGCTCGGTGCTCAGGATGGAGTGCTTTTTCCCCAGAGAGGGAGAGGGTCAGTCGGGGGCCACCTACCTATCAGCCTGACAGAGCCGAAACGGTTTAATACCAAGATCACACCACCAGTGCAAACATGTACTTTAGAAAGCGCCAGTTAAGTTTGTTTATAAAAAAAATAAAAATAAACTGTTGTCAATGAATCCTATTAATTGTAGACAACAAAACTTTATACAGTCACTCATATTAATATGACACTATTATAAATATTTCAGGATTTAATAATGATGTTTGATTTACAGAGTAATGTGGCACAGTAAAGATGAGGCAGACTAACTGGAAGCTCCTGAGTAATCAATAGTCTCTGTTCTGAATGCGAATCAGTCCATCACCTTCACATTAATTGAGATACCTCAATTAATTACTGAGAAGAGATACGGTCATGGTTCACACTGCTGGTCTCTGCTGCTTGTTCTCCAACACTTATTTCTAATAATTCACCCTTTCTAAAGTACTTATATTAAAACCAATGAATGAAATTATAGTTAATATTTTTTTTTGCCCTTTGCATAATTGGCATGGCTTCTTATTTTCTCATAGCATGCCATTTTAAATCTTGGGAAATTATTAAATATGGGTTTTTAGAGCACTCAACAATCAATTCCTCTCAGAAATGTACATACATTGTCTTGTTTCTCATCAAACGCTTCTAACTGATCCATAGTAAGTGGTTTATTGACATCAATCAAGTGATTTCTACAATTTATAAACCCTTTACCCTGGTATTCTTAGCAGATGCCAGTATTTGAGTATCATTTTCTTATATGCTACCCTTTAGTGTAACAGTAAGTTGGCCTTATTCATGGTTCAAAACCATTTTAAATTTGTTTTTTATTTCTTATGAGCCATTATAATAACCGTAAAGACTACAAGGTTATTATATTGATGTAAAAACCTTTCATGAATGAACACATAGGTACAGATAGCTTCCTGCTAATAATAAATGACTACGTTTCTAACAGCTTATCCTACATTTCCTTTAAATTCATTTATTTTCACCAAACATAATGCTAAAGAGAGCTAATTTGAATAAGGAAACACATCCTTTTTGGAAGACCGCAGATTATATTCTACCAGAAGCTCTCAAACCTTTAACGTTATTTCATTTAAAAGAAACAATAATTTGGATTTTTCTAAGAAAATATAACTTTGTGTGTTGAGTTCAACACATAAAAAAATTATTACAAAAGTAACCATCAAGCACACAGGCTAGTTGATCAGTTGATGTTTAAAGGTTAGACCAAAACTTTAAAGGGTAACTAAACCTAAAATGAATGATGAATTGAAGACCATGTCAAGCACCTCAGATGCAGCATCTCAGTGCTACACTAGAATCTGTAAGACTCTAATGGTACGTGTCAACTCAATCCATCACTTCAGTGCTTCTCATTTACTGTCTGCGTGAGCAGCCCTGCAATGCATTATAGTTGCATTGTGATGCATCTAATGAGATCGAGCATTGTGCTGCCCGCTCCTCATCTGAATAAAGCTGAGGTCTAGGCTACTGTATGGAAGTCAGTAGCATCTGGGAGCTGCTCAGCGCATCTGGAATCTCCAGTTAAGTTTTAAAGCAACCATTACTGATCTAAAATGAAGACAGATACAGCACTGTACAGCTCTTTTCTTGCCTCAAATGTGAAGGGTGAGGCCTGCATTAGATCCCTGTTGAGGATTGATCATCTATTGTGATGCCGCCGAGTTGTACGGCCATCAAGCAACAAATGTTCGGAAGCGAAAACGCCCCTGTGGTCACGTACCATAAAGCTTCCTCTGTTATGTATATTAAGGGTAAATTGGAGAAGGAACCAACACTGAAATTACCACGGATGGCTAAACATGTGTGAAACACAACAAATTCGAGGACATGGAGGGAGTCTGGATGTAAAAATAGAAACTGGCATTTCATTACACCCAGAATAAAAAAGTAAGCAAACCGGTACTGATAGATAAACGCACATGCACATACATTTTAGGAAAAGGTGCATTTTATAGCAAATTTTCTGGGATAGGAAATACCTACGTAAACATACGAACATAAAATATAAATGATTGTGTCACTGATAATGATAGATACACCAATAAGTCGCGATATTAAAACCACTGACAGATGTGGTGTTCAACATTGATCATCTCGCTACAACGCAAAGCTCTCATTGCTGAGAAATGTTGGGAACATGCTGAACTTTGACACAAAAAAAATGCAAATGGAGCGAGTTTTCAAAAATAGATTTGTACATGCAGTTCCTTGATAATGAACACTTACAACCATGGCTGTTGTGTTTATTTTCCATGTCTTTTTGTACCTTTCTCCTCACAGAAAAGTCATGAATTCATATGCACAATACTTTCTGTTGTATGCTCGGGCAAAAATAATGAGTCCATGTGAAATGATGTTTCACCAGCAGAGTGTTAAAAGTGAGGGCGCGACCGTTTTCATGACGATCTAAAGGGAAATGTATCTCACGCCACGAGATGCTATGAAGCATTTTTCTCTGCTCTCCACTTCTTTTAATAATACACTTAAAAGAGAAGCCATCCTCATTCCTCTCTCAAGGTCACAACGTTTTCAGAAAAGACAGATGAAACACAGAGCAGGCGCTGGCCACAGTGATAGTGCCATCCCTCTGAATTTGCAAGTATGGATGACGGCCAGTGTTTGCACGGCAAAAGTAAGACATGTGGGTTTAAGTGATGAATGAGTCTGCAGCTCCTGGAAGAGCAAAATAAAGCAGAACCACTTAGCTTCTGTCAAAGCTGCACTACAGAGCCCACTGGTTGGGCAACTCACTTCTCAATGTGTGATTTGTCCGAGGGTAAATTACGAGCGTGTGGTCTTGTTGGCGTGGAAGCCCTCCAGAGATCTCGCTGCACATTGTACAAATTGAATTAAGATGTATTCATTTTGCTTGTTAATCAAGAGCAAACTGCATGCAGCTGGTTAACTAACTATAAAGGTCTCTCTACAGTGACTCTGTTTCCCCTCTTTCTACAGGGTGAGGGCTCCAACTTCCTCCAGTTGGGGTCCTCCATTGAGCAGCAGATCAACGGCATGTTCAAGGTGATGGAGGAGTACAATTGGGACAGTTTCGTGGTCATAACCAGCCTTTACCCGGGTTATGAAACCTACGTGGATTACATCAAGTCCTTCACTGACACCAGCTACTTCATGTGGGACCTGCAGGATGTTCTGACCTTCGACATGTCTGCCGACAGCATGAACGACATTCGAGCACGGAGGCTCCTCCAGCAGATCGACGCCCAAGTGCTGCTGGTCTACTGCTCCCACGAAGAGGCCCAGTATCTGTTTTCCATGGCTGCCGAGGCTGGACTGGTGGGGCCGGGTTACATCTGGATTATCCCCAGCCTGGCTGTGGGAAACCCAGACATCCCTCCCCCTGACAGCTTCCCTGTGGGGCTCATCAGCATCATCACAGACCGGTGGAGGATGAGCCTGAGGAAGAGAGTTCGGGATGGGGTGGCCATTGTGGTGAAAGGCGTGCAGAGCTTTCGGAAACAAAGAGGCTTCATACCCGAAGGTCACAGTGACTGTCACAACCCCGTCAAGGCATCAGCTAC